>NW_024369339.1:0-873 GCF_014805655.1 Passer montanus | reverse complement strand
AAAATCCCCAAAACCTGAAATCCCAAATCACAAATATCACAAAAATTGGAAATCCGAAATCCCCAAAATCCCAAAAACCTGAAATCCCAAATGCCAAAAATCCCCAAAACTCAAAAACCCAAAATCCCAACCCCAGATTCCCAATATCCCAAAAACCTGAAATCCCAAACCCCAAATTCCCAAAAATCCCAAATCCCAAATATCTAAAAATCCTAAATCCCCAAAATCCCAAAAATCCCCAAAACCTGAAATCCCAAATGCCAAAAATCCCAAATTCCCAAAATCCCAAATCCCAACCCCCAAAATCCCAAAAACCTGAAATCCCAAAATCCCAAAAATCCTAAAAAACCAAATTCCCAAAATCCCAAAAATCCCAACCCCCAGATTCCCGAAATCCCAAATCCCCAAAATTCAAAAAATCCCCCAAAACCTGAAATCCCAAATCTCAAATATCATAAAAATCGGAAATCCCAAATCCCCAAAATCCCAAAAACCTGAAATCCCAAATGCCCAAAATCCCAAATATCCCAAAAATCTGAAATCCCAAATCCCAAATATCACCAAAATCTGAAATCCCAAATGCCAAAAATCCCAAATGCCAAAAATCCCAAATTCCCAAAAACCCAAAATCCCAAAAATCCCAACCCCAGATTCCCAAAATCCCAAAAATCCCAAAAATCCCGACTGCCGAAATTCTGAATGCCCAAAAATCCCAAAAATCTGAAATCCCAAACCCCAAATTCCCAGAAATGCCCAATTCCCAAAAACCCAAAATCCCCAAAATCCTAAAAACCCGAAATCCCCAAAACCTGAAATCCCAAATATCAAAAAAATCTGAAATCCCAAATCCCCAAATTCCCAAAAATCCCAAAC
>NW_024369338.1:0-873 GCF_014805655.1 Passer montanus | reverse complement strand
GCAGGGGTCCCGGTGCTGCACGTGATCCCGACGCCGTTCCCGCGGGTCTGGCACACGCCGGGGGACACCGAGGCCAACCTGGACCCCCCGACCGTGCACGACCTGGCCAAGGTGCTGCTGGTCTTCGTGGCCGAGTTCCTGCAGCTCTGAGCCCCAAAGTCCCCGAAAACAGCCCCAAAAAAACCACCCAAAAACGCCAAAAATGGAAAAACCCAAAAATCCCCCAAAAATCCCCAAAAAAACACCCCAAAAAAATCACAAAAAAACCCCGGACCTGGCCAAGGTGCTGCTGGTCTTCGTGGCCGAGTTCCTGCAGCTCTGAGCCCCAAAGTCCCCGAAAACAGCCCCAAAAAAACCACCCAAAACCGCCAAAAATGGAAAAACCCAAAAATCCCCCAAAAATCCCCAAAAAAACACCCCAAAAAAATCACAAAAAAACCCCGGACCTGGCCAAGGTGCTGCTGGTCTTCGTGGCCGAGTTCCTGCAGCTCTGAGCCCCAAAACCCCCCAAAACAGCCCCAAAAAACCACCCAAAACCGCCAAAAATGGAAAAACCCAAAAATCCCAAAAAACCACCCAAAACCAGCACAAAAAAAATCCCCAAAAAATCTCAAAAAAAACCCTGGACCTGGCCAAGGTGCTGCTGGTCTTCGTGGCCGAGTTCCTGCAGCTCTGAGCCCCAAAAACCCCCCAAAATACCCCAAAAATGGAAAAAAAACCCAAACCCACAAAAAAATCACAAAAACCACCCCAAAAAATCCCAAAAAATCAAAAAAAATCCCCAAACCCCCAAAATTCCAATAAATCCAAACAAACCCCAGGGCAGCAGAATTTCTCTTTATTGCTCGGATTTGGGGTCACACCTGGGGTCAC
>NW_024369337.1:0-873 GCF_014805655.1 Passer montanus | reverse complement strand
GAGATCCCTGGGACACTGTGGGGACCTCAAGAAAACCAAGGGGATCCTTGTGGCACCACTGGAGCCCATGGAACCAAGGGGCCATAGTGACACAGCAGGGCTTCATAGAACCCAGAGACCACTGTGACTCTGTGGGGCCTGATGGAACCATGGAGACCATTAGGACCCTTGAGGGCCTCGTGTCACCAAGGGGACATTATGACACCTCAGGGCCTCATGGAAGTAAGGGACCATTGGGACACCATGGGGCCCCATGGAACCTGGAACAAGTCTGGCTGGCTTGGCCTCCCAGGGGCCACCTGACAGGTCTGGCTGATCTTGGGACGTCAAGGGCTGCCTCTCATCACCTCCTGGAATACTGGGGCTCTGTGTTTTCCTTGCTATGGAAAAAACATAACTCTTTTTAGATGCCTATTGCCAAAATTGGTACTCTCCGCAAATATTTCCTATATGCAAGGGTATCTCTCAGAACAAAACCTGCCAGCTCTGGCTGGCCTTGTCCTTTGGTGGCCACCTCTCTTCTGCCTCTGAAACACTGGGGCATTGTTCCTTCATTTCTATGGAAAAAAACCAGCTTTCATGTCCAGGGGCCATGGCCAAAATTGAAATCTGGCCTCCCAAATTCTTTAAATCCAAGGATTGCTCCCAGACAAAAGTAGCCAGGACAGACAGGTCAGGCTGGCCTTGTCCTCTGGTGATTTTCTTAGACTATAAGCTGCATGTTTTCATTTGAAAACACCTTGGAGAGGGCCCAAAGATCTCCCAAGGTGGGGTCTTGAGGCCTTTGGCACATGACTACTACATATGGACAAAGGAGATCTGTGCTCTGTGCTGTTGCTGTGGGTTTGCATCATGGAAGTGATGTCCTAAGAG
>NW_024369336.1:0-873 GCF_014805655.1 Passer montanus | reverse complement strand
AAAGTCATTTGAAATCATCACAATAGTTATCACAGTAATAAAACAGAAATATTTTTCTAGAGCAATTTTCGCTTCACCCATCCACAACGTAATATATTTTTAAGACTCCTTTCCTGAAATTAATTTGAAAAAAGATTTTTTTTTCCTCTGCTTGTAAAGAATCAAATGCACTTTGAGAAAGCAGCAGTTGAGTTTCTGGGCCCTGACACAGAAACAAAGGCTGACAGCCCAGATTTAGATAAACACCTACTTCTGCACATTTAGGAAGAGGCTTAATTGCTTTGTCATTTAGAGCCAGCAATTACCAACTATTACTGGGAGTGCGGGTGGTGGGGGGTATTAATTGCAGTCAAATGTCCACTCTTTTTGGGCAGCTCATGCCAAGAAAATTTAATACTAAATAAAAAAAGATAAATTAAAACCTGTCTTCATGATAACATTTTAAAGTATTTTATTGTCTATTTATATAGGGGAGGGGGTGGATGGGTTCTCCCAGAGGGGCCAACAAAGACAGAATTTCTATTTCATTTTGAAACTGTGTCAAATCACGGTAGAGCTGGTATTAGGATGTTGGGGCAGGCTACAAAATCGCCCTTTTGGGGGATTTTTGGGGCTGATTCCTCCAGCGAGGAAACCAGTGCTTAACTTCTAGAGCAAACAGAGCATTTAAGGTTTAAAACAAATAAATAAACAACCTAAAATAGGTTGAGAGGGTAGTTTACCCCCCTCAGAGCCGGCTCTGACAGGCGCTGCTACTTCATTCTCTGCGCTGTGTGAGGGGAAAACCTTCACTCAGGAGCGAGAGCTGCTCCAGTGCTAAGGTGGGGGAGGGATTCTATATATGTTTTTTCATTTAAAAGGCTTTTTTTTTTT
>NW_024369335.1:0-873 GCF_014805655.1 Passer montanus | reverse complement strand
GGGCCTGGCAGGGGCGGGGCCGGCGGCGTTAGGTGCTGAAATAGACTGGAGACATTTGCATGTGATTAGCATAACCCGCCCTCATTTGCATTTCCCTGCCCCTCATTTGCATGCACACACCCCCCGTTGCATGCCCCACCCCCTCATTTGCATGCCCCAGGCTCCACCCACCCCACCCTCATCAGAATGCATTAAACATTTGTACCTAATTTGCATGTCATTTACATATTCTCCTGACACCTTCTGGGCTGATTTGCATATTCTCACCCCCTCTGTCCCACCCCTCATTTGCATAACCGACCCTCATTTGCATTTGTCATGCTAATTTGCATAGCCCGCATTTCTCATTAGCATTCTCTGCTAATTTGCATATTCCCGTGCCCCACCCACATCTGAATCCCTCCCTCCTATTTGCATACCAAGCCTCATTTGCATATCCACACCCACCATTTGCATGCCGTGCCCCTCATTTGCATACCCAACACCCTCATTTGCATAACCCAAAAAGCTCCATTTGCCCAGCCCCTCTATTTGCATAACGCGCCCCTCATTTGCATAACGCGCCCCTCATTTGCATAGACCAACCCTCATCTGCATATTTACCCACAAATCCATTCCCCGCCGTGCCTCATTTGCATGCCCCGCCCCTCATTTGCATGCTCCAACCCCTCCCCCCGCCCCGTTCCCATCTCCCGATTTGCATGCGGCCCCCCTCATTTGCATGCAGCTCCCTCATTTGCATAATTAGCCCCTCGTGTGCATAATTAGCCCCCTCATTTGCATACAGCCCCCTCATTTGCATAATTGGCCGCTCACCGATGATGATGATGAGGACGATGGCGCAGATCACGCCCAGGATGATCATCATCTGCA
>NW_024369334.1:0-873 GCF_014805655.1 Passer montanus | reverse complement strand
GGGATAACACCGGGATGGGAGCGGGATAACACCGGGATAACACCCGGGATGGGAGCGGGATAACACCGGGATCGGCCCCGGGATCGGCCCCGGAGCTGCGGGAGCGCGGCCCCGGCCCCGCCCCGGCCCCGCCGCCCGAGCATCCCCGGAGCGACCCCGAAACCACCGGGGGGACCCGAAATCCCGGGAAACCCCGAAATCTGCACCGGGATCGGCCCCGGGATCGGCCCCGGGATCGGCCCCGGGATCGGCCCCGGGAGCTGCGGGAGCGCGGCCCCGGCCCCGCCCCGGCCCCGCCGCCCGAGCATCCCCGGAGCGACCCCGAAACCACCGGGGGGACCCGAAATCCCGGGAAACCCCGAAATCTGTGGGGTGGGACCGGTCTGGGGACCCCAAAAACCCCGGGGGGACCCCAAAAATCACCGGGAGGGACCAAAAATACCGGGAACGACCCCAAAATCACCGGGAGGGAGCCGAAATCACAGGGAGGGACCAAAAAACCCCGTGAGGGACTCAAAATCGCCGGGAGGGACCCCAAAAACCACCGGGAGGGACCAAAAATCCTCGGGAAACCCCAAATTCCCGAGAAACCCCAAATTCTGTGGGGTGGGATCGGTCGGAGGACCCCAAAAACCCCCGGGGGACCCCAAAAACCCCCGGAGGACCCCAAAAATACCGGGAGGGACCCAAAATCACCGGGGGGGACCCGAAATCACCGGGAACGACCCCAAAATCACCGGGAACGACCCCAAAATCACCGGGAGGGACCCAAAAATACCGGGAGGGACCAAAAAACCCCGGGAGGGACCCAAAATCCTCGGGAAGCCCCAAAAACTGTGGGGTAGGACCGGTTTGGGGACCCCAAAACCAGAG
>NW_024369333.1:0-874 GCF_014805655.1 Passer montanus | reverse complement strand
TGGGGAACGACCCCAAAATGTGGGGGAGGGGGGGATTTTTGGGGGGATTTTCAGCGTTTTTGGGTCTCCCCCGGGGCAGGGCCGGAGCTGCTGGGGGCTGAGGAGGAGGAGGAGGATGAGGAGGAAGAGGAGGAGGAAGGGGAGGACGAGGATTCCCCTCCCCCCTCGGGCGAGGGCGGCTCCCCCAAGGCGCCCCTCCCCCACCCGGCGCCGGCGGGGGGACCCCAAAATCTCCTTTATTGGCCCAAGGTAAGGGGAAAAACCCAAAAACCTTAAAAAAGAAAATCCGTGTCCGAAAAAAGCCAAATAACCCCAAAAATCCAGAAAAAAACCCAAAATATCCCCCTAAATCCCCCAAAAAACCCTAAAAAACCCAAATACCCTTAAAAAAATCTTAAAAATCCCCCAAATACCCTCAAAAAATCCCCTAAAACCCTAAAAATCCCCAAATAGCCCCATGAATCCCTCAAAAAAACCCTAAAGAAACCCCAAATACCCTCAAAAAAACCTGAAAACTTCAAATAACCTACAAAAATTCCCCCAAACCCTAAAAAAACCCAAATACCCTCAAAAAATCCCCTAAAACCCTAAAAATCCCCAAATAGCCCCATGAATCCCTCAAAAAAACCCTAAAGAAACCCCAAATACCCTCAAAAAAACCTGAAAACTTCAAATAACCTACAAAAATTCCCCCAAACCCTAAAAAAACCCAAATACCCTCAAAAAATCCCCCCAAAACCCAAAAAAAACCCAAATATCCCCCTAAATCCCTTAAAAAAACCCTAAAAACCCTAAATACCATCAAAAATCCTCAAAAACCCTAAAAAAGTCCTAAATACCCTGAGAAAATCCCCAAAAACCCCAAAACCCCCAA
>NW_024369332.1:0-874 GCF_014805655.1 Passer montanus | reverse complement strand
AATATTTGAATTTTCACGAAGGCTTCATGCATCAGAGGCAGAGTCCCACTCACTGCACCTGCAGCTTTCAGAATGCAGATGGGCTTTCAATGAGGTACAAAAAGATGCTGAAAAAGCCCAGAGTCTGCAAAAGCAACTAAATGAACTTCAGCGTGTAAGTACATTTGATTTGGAGACTCTCCTGCTTAAAAGAGATTCTCCTTTTTACACATTTTTTTTATTTGTGTTCCTTATGAAAACAAGCATAAAATTGATTTACTTTCAACAGAATTTTCCATAAACCTTGTCTTGTAAATGTCACTAAACTAGAAGACAGGTGTGTTTAGAAATATCCCTTTTCCACTGGAGTTTCCTTTTGATTTGTAGAAGGAGATATCCCGTATAAATTAGAGTCTGGTCTTCAGCAATCCAGGTTTTCCCGTTTGTTGTAAATGTTGATGTGATTTATCTATCCTACAAGTTTTCACTTCAACAGAATAAAGTCAGCAGGAATGAGGGTATTCAATAAGAACGCTCATAAAACATTAAATAAATATAGCAGTAAATAGATAGATAAATACATTAAATTAAATAAATATAGCAGTTTAAACTCCGTAGAGATGTTGATGAATGTTATAATAAATACAATACAAATTTTAGTGGGTCTGTTTCCCTGAAGAAGTGACTTTATGGCAGGGGAAAAAAAGCTTTTATCTACATTCTCAGGAGCACAAATGCCCAAAATTCCCGAGTATTTTGCTGTTGCTGATTGACTTACTGAGACACTGTAGGGTCCCTAACCTGAACCCTAGTTGATAGAACCTGTCAGGGTGACCCAATCCAAACATTTCCAAGCAGAGAATATTTGCTAGGTGATGCCTCACCCATTGTCCTT
>NW_024369331.1:0-844 GCF_014805655.1 Passer montanus | reverse complement strand
AAAGCACACAAATTATAAACAACCCTACTGAAATATCAGCAGGCATTCAGTGGAGAATGGCTCATCAAATCATTGGCTTTGAAGGAGTCCCTCCCTCTTCTTCGTCACATGCTCTGTTCCACAGAGATGCAACATCGACAAATATCATATTTACATCTATTTCTCCCAACAGGAACAGAACACAAAGTCCCTTTCATATCTCCTCTCTTCCACTCCCACTGCAATAACTGCTGGGAACATTAATATACCGTACATTACTCAGAAAATATGGGTTGTTGATAATACAAAATGTACACACATAATGAGTAAATCAAGGTAAAATAACACAAGATAAAAAACAGGCAGAAATACCCAAAACATGAATCAGATAAGGTAAGGAAGCATTAGAAGAGATCAAGTGGAAAGAGAAGATCACATTGAAATGCTCTAGGCCTTTATTACAGGCCTTAAAATCCATCCCTGAGAGCACCTGGAAGTCACTGAGGTCTCAACCTGTGTGTGGCCTTGAGAACGGAAAAACGAGAATAGCACAGCACGTTCCTTTGAAGAATTAGTCCTCACCTCAGCAACTTCATCTACTGCATGGCCTGCCCCCCTTGCACAGTTATGAAACCATCATTTAAACAGCTTCTCCTCGGCCTCTTTCTCAAGGCAAACCCTCTGAAAATTACAACAGATTCCTGTATCACTTGTGCTTCCCAGTCCCCACACACCATTCAGTCTTAAGTGACTGAAGTAAGGATGTCCTGAAAAACACCAGTCACTGTTTAAATCTAAAAGTAATGAGCAGAATTGTGAAAATGAGCAGCAACCTCCCTGGAAACAAAGGCCTGAATAAAAGTGT
>NW_024369330.1:0-874 GCF_014805655.1 Passer montanus | reverse complement strand
TTTTTTCCTTCTCAACAACCTGTTGCTATCAGATGTACCTACACCAACAGCAGGGAAACAAACAGACACGTTTCCACAGAAAACCCTGCTGCACCTGGCTCACATTCCTGCTTTCTAGACGCAGGCACAAACCCGTGTGTTAGCAATGTCCCCTTAGCGGGGACAACCTTCAGAGACACGAGGTGACAGCCCCTAGCAGGGCTGTCTCCAGACAGGAACCCGAAAGCTGCGGGAATTCCTCAATTCCCGTCAAAAACCCCTTTGCAATCAGCCTTCCGAGGGGGCTGGGGAGCTGCGGGAGGAGCAGGGCGGCGGTGACAGGGAGGAGGTGGCCGCAGCCCCGTCCCGGGGGACTCTTGGCATCCTCCCGTCCCATTAGAGCCGCGGGCAGAGCAGCCGGGGCTCGGGGCAGGCCGGGCAGCGAGATGAAAGGCTCCTGCGAGAAATCAGGTGCAGAGGGTGGGCAGATGCTGCTGCAGAGCAAAGAGACCCGGCCAGGCTCATCTGTCTGGAAGGGAAGCAGCGGGAACTTTCTTTTTATCCGCGGTTGCGGGTGCCGGGGTGGCTCCCGAGGGCCACAGCCGGCTGCTCTGCCTCTCCCCGCCCGGCATCGATGTGTTTGTCACGGGTGGAAGATGCCCCCCCGGGATGGCCACAGAGCCCACGGCTCCTCTCCGCCCGCGGGAGCGGCTCGGGCCCTGCCTGAGCCCGGGCTGCGCGTCCCGGGGCTGTTTGTCCGTCCAGGTGTTGCCGGGACAAACCGGGCCCTGGCACTGCCACAGGGATTAGCCATGCTCCACCTGCTCTGCCTGGGGTTTAACGGGGCATCCCCCTGCCAGGCGCAGCCCCGTCTGCCTGTCTGTCTGTCTGTCTG
>NW_024369329.1:26515-27723 GCF_014805655.1 Passer montanus | reverse complement strand
CCACAGACCCGGCTCAAAAAAGGGAGATTGGGACCCAAAAGGGGATTCAGCCCCAAAACCGCCCAGAAAAGGAGATTCAGCCCCAAAATCTCCCAAACCTGTGGGATTTGGCCACAGACCCGGCTCAAAAAGGGGAATTCTGCCCCTAAAATGGGGATTCAGCCCCAAACGCACCCTAAAAAGGAGGATTTGGCCCCAAACCCTCCCAAAAAGGGGAATTCTGCCCCAAAAATGGGGATTCAGCCCCAAACCCACCCTAAAAAGGAGGATTTGGCCCCAAAACCTCCCAAAAAGGGGAATTCAGCCCCAAAATTGGGAATTCAGCCCCAAAACCACCCAAACCCGCGGGATTTGGCCCCAAAACCTCCCAAAAAGGGGAATTCAGCCCCAAAATGGGGGATTCAGCCCCAAACCCACCCAAACCCGCGGGATTTGGCCCCAAAAAGGGGATTGAGCCCCAAAAATGGGGAATTCATCACCAAAAATGGGGATTCAGCCCCAAAAATGAGGATTCAGCCCCAAAACCATCCTAAAAATTGGGATTTGACCCCAAAATTGGGGATTTGACCCCAAAAATGGGGAACTGAGCCCCAAAACCACCCAAAATGGGGATTCAGCCCCAAAAATGGGGATTTGACCCCAAAAATGGGGATTTGACCCCAAAATGGGGAACTGAGCCCAAAAATGGGGATTTGACCCCAAAAATGGGGATTTGACCCCAAAAATGGGGATTTGACCCCAAAATTGGGGATTCGACCCCAAAAATGGGGATTTGACCCCAAAAATGGGGATTTGACCCCAAAATTGGGATTTGACCCCAAAATTGGGGAACTGAGCCCAAAAATGGGGATTTGACCCCAAAAATGGGGATTCAGCCCCAAACCCGCGGGGTTCCCCCCCAAATCCCCTCCCCCAACGAGAGCACCCCCAGACTCCATTTCCGCCTTTATTCGCCCCAAAATCGGGGCCGGGCCCCCCCCAGACCCCAAATGGGGATTTGACCCCAAAATTGGGGATTCGACCCCAAAAATGGGGATTTGACCCCAAAAATGGGGATTTGACCCCAAAATTGGGATTTGACCCCAAAATTGGGGAACTGAGCCCAAAAATGGGGATTTGACCCCAAAAATGGGGATTTGACCCCAAAATTGGGGATTCGACCCCAAAAATGGGGATTTGACCCCAAAAATGGGGATTCGACCCCAAAA
>NW_024369329.1:5084-25469 GCF_014805655.1 Passer montanus | reverse complement strand
GGGTTTGGATGGATTTTGGGTGGGTTTAAAGGGATTTTGGGCCATTTCAGGAGGTTTCACCCACTCTTGAGGAAGGCAGCCAGGTCGTAGAGCGCGCGGTCCTCGGAGCCGCCGGGGTTTGGGTGAGTTTTGGGTGGGTTTGGGTTTGGGCAGGTTTGGTGAATTCTGGGTGGGTTTTGGGCGGGTTTTGATGGATTTTGGGCGGGTCTGGGTGGGTTTTGGGCAGGTTTGGGTGGATTTTGGGTGGGTTTAAAGGCATTTTGGGGCATTTCAGGACATTTCACCCACTCTTGAGGAAGGCAGCCAGGTCGTAGAGCGCGCGGTCCTCGGAGCCGCTGGGTTTGGGTGGGTTTGGGTGGGTTTGGGTTGGTTTGATGAATTCTGGGTGGATTTTGGGCGGGTTTGGGTGGATTTTGGGCGGGTCTGGGTGGATTTTGGGTGGGTTTAAAGGCATTTTTGGGGCGTTTCACCCACTCTTGAGGAAGGCGGCCAGGTCATAGAGCGCGCGGTCCTCGGAGCCGCTGGGTTTGGGTGAGTTTTGGGTGGGTTTGGTGAATTCTGGGCGGGTCTGGGTGGGTTTTGGGCGGGTTTGGTGGGTCTGGGCTGGATTTAACGGGGTTTTTGGGGTATTTTGGGGCGTTTCACCCACTCTTGAGGAAGGCGGCCAGGTCATAGAGCGCGCGGTCCTCGGAGCCGCCGTCCCAGCGCGGCAGGGCCAGCCCGTTGTGCGGCTGCAGCCGGAACGAGTCCCGGCGCCAGTCCACCACCACCACCCGCGCCGGGTCGCGGTTCAGGCACGAGATGTCCTGCGGGACGCCCCGAATCTGAGTTTTCCGCCCCAAAAAGGGGGTCCGGGGTCCCCGGGGGGGCCCACCTTGACGTGGTGGCCGTCCATGTAGCGCGTGGCGTCGCGGAAGAGCCGGTAGGAGACGAAGCCGTGCGGGTCGATGGAGTCGATCAGCGGGAACGCCGTCTGCGGGGCAGCGGGCAGTTCGGGGGGTTTGGGGGGGCTTTTTGGGGTTGTTTCGGGGGGTTTGGGGTTGTTTTCGGGGGGTTTGGGGTTGTTTTAAGGGTTTTGGGGTTGTTTTCAGGGAGTTTTGGGTCATTTCGGGGGGTTTGGGGGTAATTTCTGGGGGGGGTTGGGGTTGTTTTCGGGGGGTGTAATTCCGGGGGTTTGGGGCAAATTCCGGGTGGTTTGGGCAAATTCCGGGGGTTTGGGGCAAATTCCGGGTGGTTTGGGCAAATTCCGGGGGTTTGGGGCAAATTCCGGGTGGTTTGGGCAAATTCCGGGGGTTTGGGGCAAATTCCCACAGTTTTGGGAAAAATTCCGGAGGTTTTGGGGGAAATTCTGGGGGTTTTGGGGCAAATTTGGTGGTTTTGGGGCAAATTCTGGAGGTTTTGGGGCAGATCCTGGAGGTTTGGGGCAAATCTCGGAGGTTTTGGGGCAAATTCTGGGCGTTTGGGGCAAATTCCAGTGGTTTGGGGCAAATTCCGGGGGTTTTGGGGCAAATTCTAGGGGTTTTGGGGCAAATTTGGCGGTTTTGGGGCAAATTCTGGAGATTTTGGGCAAATTCCGGAGGTTTTGGGGTTTTTGGGGTCCCTCACCGACCACTCGGGGTGCAGCAGGATTTTTTTGGTGGTTTTTGGGCTGGTTTTGAGCTGTTTTTGGGGGGTTTTGAGCTGGTTCTTTTTTGGGGTTTTGAGCGTTTTTTTTGGGGGGATTTTGGGGTTTTTTGGGTCGGGGGGTTCTCGGGGTCCCTCACCGACCACTCGGGGTGCAGCAGGATCTTTTTGGTGGTTTTTGGGCTGGTTTTGAGCCGTTTTTGGGGGGATTTTGGGGTTTTTTGGGTCGGGGGGTTCTCGGGGTCCCTCACCGACCACTCGGGGTGCAGCAGGATCTTTTTGGTGGTTTTTGGGCTGGTTTTGAGCCGTTTTTGGGGGGATTTTGGGGGTTTTTGAGCCGTTTTTTGGGGTTTTGAGCCATTTTTGAGCCATTCTTTGGGGGATTTTGGGGTTTTTTGGGTCTGGGGGTTCTCGGGGTCCCTCACCGACCACTCGGGGTGCAGCAGGACCCCCGTGAGCTCGATGACCAGCGTGTAGGGGGGTTGGTAGTAGGGCTCCTGCAGGGGGTCGGGCAGCAGCCGCGCGCTCGTCGGCTCGATGATCATCTGGGGCAGAATTGGGGCAAAATTGGGGAGATTTGGGACAAAATTGGGACATTTGGGGACATTGGGGAGAGCTTGTGGGCGCGATGATCATCTGGGGGCAGAATTGGGGCAAAATTGGGACATTTGGGACAAAATTGGGGAGATTTGGGACAAAATTGGGGCAAAATTGGGGCAAAATTGGGACAAAATTGGGACATTTGGGGACATTGGGGAGAGCTTGTGGGCTCGATGATCATCTGGGGCAAAATTGGGGATGAAACTGGGACATCTGGGACAAAATTGGGATATTTGGGACAAAATGGGGACATTTTGGGCATTGGGGACACAAACAGGGACACTGGGAGCCCCCAAGCCCCCCCAGGACCCCCACTCCCAGTGCCCCCAGTGCCCCCCCCCGTCCCCTCACCTTGTCCCCGTGCTCGTCCACGGCGTTGCTGCCTGCGGGGACAGAGGGGACAATGGGGACATTTGGGGACATTGGGGACACTTTGGGGACAATGGGGACACTTTGGGGACATGGAGGAGTGTCCCTGCAGTGTCCTGGGGGGACAGGGGACACTTGGGGACACTGGGGACGTTTTGGGGGACATTTGGGGACACCTGGGGACACTGCTGGCAATCTGGGACCTTTTTGGTGACATTTTGAGGACTCTCTGGGGGCATTTGGGGACACTGGTGACGTTTTGGGGGACATTTGGGGACACCTGGTGACACTGCTGGCAATCTGGGGACACCTGGGGACACTTTGGGGACACTTTGGGGACACCTGGGACCTTTTTGGTGACACTGGTGGCAGTTTGGGGACACCTGGGACATTTTTGGGGACATTTTGGGGACTCTCTGGGGGCATTTGAGGACACTGGTGACACCTTTGGTCACTCTGGGGACACCGAGGGACCCCTGTGGTGACATTGGGGGCATTTTGGGGACACTCTGGGGACACTCAGGGACCTTTGGGGACACTCAGGTGACACCGGTGACCCTTTTGGGGACACTCTGGGGACACTCTGGGGACACTTTGGGGACCTCTGGTGACACTCAGGGACCTCTGAGGACACTCAGGGACCTTTGGTGACACTGGTGACATTTGGGGACACTCAGGTGACACTCTGAGGACACTCAGGGACCCCTGTGGGGACCCTCAGGTGACATTTGGGGACACTCTGGGGACACCTGTGCCAGGTGTGCCACTCACCGAACACGTAGAGCACGGCGGCGCCGCCCGAGGCCGCCAGGAGCCCCCCCAGGCGCAGCAGCAGTGGCCGCAGGGACCCCCGGGACCCCTGAGACCCCCGGGGTGGCTCCTCAGGGTCCTGAGGGGGGTCACTGGATACCTGGGGACAGGTGAGAGGGGATAGGGGACACCTGAAGACCACCTGGAGACCCCCGGGGGACACCTGGGGACCCCCAGGGACACCTGGGCACAGCCTGGGGACTCTCGGGGGACACCTGAGGGACACTCGGGAACCCCTGGGGGACACCTGGGGACCACCCAGTGACACCCGGGCACACCTGGGGACACCTGGGAGATACCCGGGGACCCCTGGGGGCACCTCAGGACCACCCGGGGACACCTGGGCACACCTGAGGACAAGAGGGGAGCCCCAGCCACGTGCAGAGGGGACACCTGGGCACACCCGGGCACACCTGGGGACCCCTGAAGGACCCCTGGGGACATCTGGGGGACACTCGGGGACCCCCGGGAGCCTGGGGACAAGAGGGGAGCCCCAGCCACGTGCAGAGGGGACACCTGGGGACACCTGGGCACACCTGGGGACACCTGGGCACACCTGGGGACACCTGCGGACACCGGGGGGACACCTGGGGACCCCTGAAGGACCCCTGGGGACATCTGGGGGACACTCGGGGACCCCCGGGGACAGCCCAGTGACACCCGGGGCACACGTAGGGACCCCTGAGGGACCCCTGGTGACACCCGGGGCACACCTGGGGGACACCCGGACACACCTTGGGCACACCTGGGGGACCCCCGGTGCCCCCCGCGCCCCCCGCCCGCCCTCACCTGGCGCTGCCGCACTGACCCCAAAATCAGCCCCAAAATCAACCAAATTCACCCAGACTGGCCCCAAAATGGGCCCTCAAACCAGCCCCAAATTCACCCAGACTGGCCCCAAAATGGGCCCTCAAACCAGCCCCAAATTCACCCAGACTGGCCCCAAAACCTACCCCGAACCAGCCCCAAAACTGGCCTGAAAATCAGCCCCAAATCCCCTGAAAGTGGCCCCAGAATGGGCTCTGAAACCAGCCCCAAACCCCCCAAAATTTGCCCCAAAATGGGCCCCAAAATCAGCCCCAAATCTCCCAAAACGGGTCTGGAAATCAGCCCAAAATTCCCCCAAAACTTGGCCCAAAATCAGCCCCAAATCCCCCAGAAAGGGCCCAAAACCCAACCCCAAATCTACCAAAATTTGCCCCAAAATGGGCCCCAAAACCAGCCCAAAATTCCCAAAACACCTGCCCCAAACCAGCCCCAAATCCCCCGGAATTTGCCCCAAAACCGAAGCGCTGCGCCCGCGGTTCTTTATTGAACACCAAAACCAGAAACAGCAACTGAGGGGAGAGCAGGAACGGGGCAGAAAACGGGCAAAAATGGGCAAAAATGGGCAAAAAAGGGGCAGAAAATGGGCAGAAAATGGGGCAATAAAAGGGTAAAAAATGGGCAAAAAAGGGGAAGAAAATGGGGCAGAAAATGGATTAAAAAAAAAGGGAAAAAATGGGCAAAAAAGGGGCAGAAAATGGGTAAAAAAGGGGCAGAAATGGGGCAATAAATGGGTAAAAAAAGGAGCAGAAATGGGTAAAAAATGGGCAATAAAGAGCAAAAAATGAGAAAAAAAGGCAAGAAAAGGGGCAATAAAGGGGTAAAGAATGGGCAAAAAAGGAGGGAAAAAAGGGGCAGAAAAGGGGATAAAAAAGGAGCAGAAATGAGTCAGAAAAGGGTGAAAAATGGGCGGAAATGGGCGAAAATGGCCAAAAAATGGGCAAAAATGGGCAAAAAAGGGGCAGAAAATGGGCAGAAAATGGGGCAATAAAAGGGTAAAAAATGGGCAAAAAAGGGGAAGAAAATGGGGCAGAAAATGGATTAAAAAAAAAGGGACAAAAATGGGCAAAAAAGGAGGAAAAAAGGAGCAAAAAAGGAGGGAGAAAAGGGCAGGAAGGGGGCGGGCAGCGGGAAATGGGTCTGGGGGCTGCGGGGGGCTCAGGCCTCCAGCAGCTTGCCCAGGAAGCGCAGGTTGAGGATCTTGAGCTGCTCCTCCAGGTCCATGCGCACGATGCCGTCCTCGCCGTCGATGCTCAGCAGGATCCCGGTGGCCTCGCGGTCCTCCCCCAAAATCACCTTCACCTGCGGGGGAAAAACGGGGGTTTGGGGGGCTCGGGGTGGTCCCAGAAGGGACTGGGGAGGCTCCTCCAGCAGCTTGCCCAGGAAGCGCAGGTTGAGGATCTTGAGCTGCTCCTCCAGGTCCATGCGCACGATGCCGTCCTCGCCGTCGATGCTCAGCAGGATCCCGGTGGCCTCGCGGTCCTCCCCCAAAATCACCTTCACCTGGGGGGGAAATGGAAATTTGGGGGGCTCAGGGGGGTCCCAGAGAGGCCAGGATGGATTTGGGGGGCTCAGGGGGGGGTTTGGAGGGGTCTGGATGGTCCCAGAGGGGATTTAGGGGGGATTTGGGGACCTCAAAGGGGATTTGGGGGACTCAGAAGGGATTTGGGGGTCCCCAGGTGTCCCCTGGGGGGTCCCCAGGTGAGTTTTGGGGTCCCAGGTATATTTTGGGGATCCCTCTGTGTTTTTGGGGTCCCCAGGGGTGATTTTGGGGTCCCCAGGGGTGATTTTGGGGTCCCCAGGTACATTTTGGGGTCCCGGGTGTTTTTGGGGTCCCACCTTGTTGCTCTTGGTGGGCGTGACGGGCTCCAGGTGCTCGCTGGACACGCTCACCACCTTCTCGCTGTCCTTCAGGTACACCGAGCACATCCCGCCCTGGGGGGGCAGGGGTCAGCCCCAAAGTCACCCCAAAAATACCCCAAAAACTCCCCAAAATTACCAAAAAAATCCCCACAAAAATCCCCCCAAAGTGACCCCAAAAATCCCCCAAAAACTCTACAAAATGACCCAAAAAAATCCCCACAAAAATCCTCCCAAAGTGACCCCAAAAATCCCCCAAAAACTCTACAAAATGACCCAAAAAAATCCCCACAAAAATCCCCCCAAAGTGACCCCAAAAATCCCCACAAAAAGCCCCAAAAAATTACCCCAAAAAATCCCCCAAAACCCCCCTGGAATGACCCAAAAAATCTCCACAAAAATCCCCACAAATATCCTCCCAAAACCTCCCTGAAACACCCCCAAATATTCCTCAAAAACCCCCCAAAAATGACCACAAAAATCCCCCAAAATCCCCTCCAAAATGACCCCAAAAAATTCCTCAAATCCCGTCCAAAATGCCCCCAAATATCCCCCCACAATGACCGCAAAAATCCCCTAGAAACCCCCCTGGAAGGGGGTCCCGGGTAGGCCATGGGGGAGGGCGTGGGGTGGTAGCTGGCCGGCGAGTGCGTGTTCTGGTAGCCCACCGGGCTTGGGGCCACCTGGTGGTAGCTCTGGGGGGAGGGGCTGGGCTGGTAGGAGCCCTGGGGGGAGGGGACGGCGTAGGGCGAGAACTGCTCCGTGTTGTACCTGGGGACAGGGGGGGACGCCTGGGGTCACGCCCGGGGGGTCCCCGGGGGGTCCCGGCACCCCCCAGAGCTCCCCCCTTTCACGGCAGATTTTGGGCCCCCAAACTCCATTTTTCTCCATTTTTCCCCCATTTTTTTCCCATTTTTCCCCCATTTTTTCCCATTTTCCCCCCAATTTTTCCCCATTTTTCCCCCAATTTTTCCCCATTTTTTTTCATTTTTACCCATTTTTTACCCAATTTTTACACATTTTTTACCCAATTTTCCCCCATTTTTACCCAATTTTTTTTCATTTTTACCCATTTTTTACCCAATTTTTACACATTTTTTACCCAATTTTCCCCCATTTTTACCCATTTCTTTTTCATTTTTACCCATTTTTTTACCCAATTTTTACCCAATTTTTCCCCATTTTTTACCTATTTTTTTTTTGTTTTTTTACCCATTTTTTACCCCATTTTTCCTCAATATTTAACCCAATTTTTCCACATTTTTTTACCCAACATTTCCCCAATTTTTACGCAATTTTTCGCCATTTTTTTCATTTTTTACCCAATTTTTCCACATTTTTTACCTATTTTTTTTTTCGGGTTTTTACCCATTTTTTACCCAATTTTTCCCCAATATTTAACCCAATTTTTCCACATTTTTTACCCAATATTTCCCCAATTTTTACGCAATTTTTCCCCATTTTTTTCATTTTTTACCCATTTTTTACCCAATTTTTCCCCAATATTTAACCCAATTTTTCCACATTTTTTTACCCAACATTTCCCCAATTTTTACGCAATTTTTCGCCATTTTTTTCATTTTTTACCCAATTTTTCCACATTTTTTACCCAATTTTTCCCCCACTTTTTTTCCCATTTTCCCCAATTTTTCCCCCATTTTTCCCCCGATTTCCCCCCCTTTTTAACCCTTTATAACCCATTTTAAATCCATTTTTCACCCTTTTTGGGTCCCCAGGACCATTCACCCTTTCCCCCCACATCCCCACCCCACCCATTTTGGGGTCCCCCCGGATTTTGGGGTATTTCAGTGGATGTGGGGTGGATTTTGGGGTGTATTTCGGGGGGATTTTGGGGTATTTTGGGGGGGTTTCGGGGTATTTTGGGGTCCCCACTCACATGGCGGGCGTGCCGGGGGTCTGGGGGTTGTAGGGCTGGCTGACTTGGGGGGACGCGGGGTCGGGGTACCCCGGGGTCTGCGGGTTGGGGGTGCCCCCGTAGCCCTGCGGGGAGGGGGTGGGCTCGTCCTCGAAGCCGTACTCGAAATCCTCGTCGGCCCTGGGGGGAAAAAATGGGGAGGGGGCCCCAAAAAATGGGAACACAACCCCAGAGAAAAAAGGAATTGGGGAGGGGTCCCCAGGAATGGAGGGAAAATGGGGAGGGGGCCCCAAAAATGGGAACACAACCCCAAAACACAGGGGGAAAATGGGGAGGGGTCCCCAAAAAATGGGAACACAACCCCAAAACAGAGTGGGGAATTGGGGAGGGGTCCCCAGAAATGGGAACACAACCCCAGAGAAAAAAGGAATTGGGGAGGGGTCCCCAGGAATGGAGGGAAAATGGGGAGGGGTCCCCAAAAAATGGGAACACATCCACAAATCAGAGCGGGGAACTGGGGAGGGGTCCCCAGGAATGGGGGCAAAATGGGGAGGGGTCCCCAAGAATGGGAACCCACCCCCAAAACACAGGGCAGGGGAATTGGGGAGGGGTCCCCAAAGGGACCAAAAGGGTTTTTTTGGGGGGGTCTCATCCTGAGGGTGTGCTGGGGTTGTTATTTTGGGTGGGGGTCTCCCCTGGAGGGCTGTTGGGGTTATTTTGGGTGGGGGTCTCCCCTGGAGGGCTGTTGGGGTTATTTTGGGTGGGGGTCTCACCTGGAGGGCGTGTTGGGGTTGTTGGGGTCCCAGGCCCCGCTCTGGGCCGGGGTCCTGCTCCCGTCGTGCAGGGGGGTCTGCGAGCCGTAGTGGGGGGTGCGGCTCCCTGGGGACCCCGAAATCGCCGTCACCCCCTGGGGACCACCCAGGGACCCCCCAGAGACCACCCAGGGACCCCCAGAGACCCCCGAGGGACACCCCAAAATCGCTGTCACCCCCTGGGGACCCCCAAGGACCCCCGAGGGACATCCCCAAAACCACTATCACCCCTGGGACCCCCCAAAAGCACCGTCACCCCCTGGGGACACCATCACCCCCAGGACCCCCAAGAGCCCCCCAGGGTCCCCAAGGTCCCCAGCACTGTCCCCATCTGTCCCTGTGTCCCCAATGTCCCCAGAACCCCCCCAGAAGGACCCCTGACCCCCGGAACTGTCCCCAGAATTGTCCCCAATGTCCCCAGCAGTGTCCCCATGTCCCTGTACCCCAATGTCCCCATGTCCCCAGCAGTGTCCCCAATGTCCCCATGTCCCCACTCACCGTCATGCAGCGGGGTCTGCGAGCCGTACATGGGCGTGCGGGACCCCGAGCCATACAGGGGCTGTCCCCATGTCCTGTGTCCCCATGTCCCCATGTCCCTGTACCCCCATGTCCCTGTACCCCAATGTCCCCAGCAGTGTCCCCAATGTCCCCAGCAGTGTCATCCCCCCGGGGGGTTTTTTTGGGGGGTTTTGGGGGGGTCTCAGAGGCGCACCCACCTTTGTAGGGCCCCTGGGAGATGCGCACCGTCTGCCCGATCAGGTCGTTGTCGCGGCGCCCGCGGCCCCGGCTCAGCCCCCCGGCCCCAAATCCGCCCCTCTGCCCTGCAGGGGTGGGTGGGGGGCTCAGCGGGGCCCCCGAGGGTCCCCAGAGCCCCCCGGGACCCCTCCCCAAAGGCACTCACCGGCCCCACTGGGGTGCATGGGGCTGCTGATGCGCGGCGACATCGGCGTGAAGCCGCACATGGCGAAGTTGGTGACGTCCCGGGGCTGGGGAGGGGGAAAAGGGGGTCGGAATGGGGGGAGAAAGGGGGAAAAGGGGAAAACGGGGGGCGCTGGGGAGGGGGCTCACCTTGGAGCCCCCCGCCAGCACCAGGTGCCGCGTCTTGCAGACGAACATGCCGCCGTTCTCCACCAGCTTCTTGCAGTGCAGGAAGGCGAAGCCGCGGAACAGGTGGCGGATCTCGCCCTCGCGGCCCTGCGGGCAGGGTCAGACCCCTCCCCAAATTACTGCCTGAGACCCCCCCAGACTGCTGGGGGAGCCCCCCAAATTACTGCCTGAGACCCCCGCAAATTATACTGTGAGACCCCCCCAAATGCTGGGGGAGAGCCCACAAATTATTGGGTGAGACCCCTCCCCAAATTACTGCCTGAGAGCCTCCCAAGCTGCTGGGGGAGACCCTCCCCAAATTTACTGTGTGAGACCCCCCAAAATTCCTGAGGATGCCCCCAAACCTCCCCCCCAAACCTCTCAGGGACCCCCCAGAGCCCCCAAACCCCCCCAGGGACCCCAGACCCACGGAGTGGGGGCCGTCGATGACTTTGACGATGTCCTTGACGTGGATGTTGTTCTGCTCCGAGTCCAGCGCCACGGCGAAGCGATTGTCCTTCTTGCGGCTGACGGCCTGGTGCCGCACCGTCACCACCTTGCCGTACATGTTCAGCACCTGGGACAGGTGAGACACACCTGAGTGTACCTGGATCACACCTGGATGTACCTGAGATACACCTGGGACAGGTGAGATACACCTGGATACACCTGGGACACCTGGGATAGCTGGGACACAGCTGGGGCTGGCTGGTGGCGCACCGTCACCACCTTGCCGTACATGTTCAGCACCTGGGACAGGTGGGACACACCTGAGATACACCTGGATGTACCCGAGATACACCTGGGATACACCTGGGACACACCCAGGGCTGGCTGGTGGCGCACCATCACCACCTTACCGTACATGTTCAGCACCTGCACAGGTGAGACACGCCTGAGACACCTGAGATACACCTGAGATACATCTGGATGTACCTGAGATACACCTGGGATACACCTGGGATACACCTGGGACACCTGGGATACACCCCATGTCCGTGGGGTTCTGTGGGATTTTTTGGGGGGATTTTTTTGAGAATTTCCGTGGAGTTTTGGGGGATTTTTGGGGGGGATTTCTGTGGGATTTTGGGGGATTTTTTGAGGGGATTTTGGTCAGGATTTGAGGGGGATTTCTCTTGGGTTTTGGGGGATTTTTTGGGAGGATTTTTTTTAGGATTTCCGTGGGGTTTTGGGGGATTTTTTGGGGGATTTTTCTGAGCATTTCCGTGGAGTTTTCTGGGATTTTTGGGGGGATTTGGGGCAGGATTTGGGGGGGGGATTTCTCTTGGGTTTTGGGGGATTTTTTGGGAGGATTTTTTTTAGGATTTCCGTGGGGTTTTGGGGGATTTTTTGGGGGATTTTTGACGGGGATTTCAGTAGGATTTCTGTGGGGTTTTGGGGGATTTCTTGGGAGGGATTTCAGGAGGATTTCCGTGGGATTCTGTGGGATTTTTTGGGGGGATTTTTTTGAGAATTTCTGTGGGGTTTTGGGGGATTTTTTGGGGGATTTTTCTGAGCATTTCCGTGGAGTTTTCTGGGATTTTTGGGGGGATTTGGGGCAGGATTTGGGGGGGATTTGGGGGTCTCACCTGGAAGGTCTCCCGCTCCAGGCGCACGATGACCCCCACGGTTTGGGGGTCCAGCTGCACCAGCTCCCCCCACTCGTGCTGCCCCCCCACGTCCACGCCCGAGGCCGTCTCGGAGCAGAGCTGCAGGTCCCGGGGCAGCACCTTCAGCTGGGGCGGGAAGGGGAGAGCTGGGGACCCAAAACTGCCGGATTTCACCCCAAAACCCAGCAGCTCTGCTTTCACCCCGAAACCGCCCGATTTCACCCCAAAACCCTGCCCCAGATCTGCTTTCACCCCGAAACCGCCCGATTTCACCCCAAAACCCTGCCCCAGATCTGCTTTCACCCCAAAACCGCCCGATTTCACCCCAAAACCCGGCCCCAGATCTGCTTTCACCCCAAAACCGCCCGATTTCACCCCAAAACCCGGCCCCAGATCTGCTTTCACCCCAAAACCGCCAGATTTTTCCCGTTTTCACAGTTTTTTGCCCCATTCCCACCTCGTGCATAGTCAGGTCAGAGAACAGGATCACGAAGTTCTCCTCCACCCTCTGTTTCCCCTGATTTTATCCCATTTTACCCCACTTTTATGCCGTTTTTTCCCTGATTTTCACCATTTTTTCACCATTTTCCCCCATTTTTTCCCGTTTTCACCATTTTTCGCCCCATTCCCACCTCATGCATAGTCAGGTCAGAGAACAGGATCACGAAGTTCTCCTCCCTTCTCCATTTCCCCTGATTTTAACTCATCTTTATGCCATTTCCCCCCTATTTTTCACTGTTTTTTTCTAATTTTCACCATTTTCCCCCATTTTTTCCCGTTTTCGCCGTTTTTCGCCCCATTCCCACCTCGTGCATGGTGAGGTCGGAGAACAGGATGACGAAGTTCTCCTCCCTGCTCCATTTCCCCCAGTTTAATCTTGTTTTACCCCATTTTTATGCCATTTTCCCCCCGTTTTTTCCAATTTTTTCACCGTTTTTTCCCGTTTTTTCCCGTTTTCGCCCCATTCCCACCTCGTGCATGGTGAGGTCGGAGAAGAGGATGACGAAGTTCTCCTTCCCTCTCCATTTCCCCTGATTCGATCCCATTTTACCCCATTTTTATGCCTTTTTTCCCATTTTTTCACCGTTTTTTCACCGTTTTTTCCCGTTTTCGCCCCATTCCCACCTCGTGCATGGTGAGGTCGGAGAAGAGGATGACGAAGTTCTCCTCCACCCTGACGATGAGCCCGGTGTCCCCCTCGAAGCGCCCGGCGATCACCTTGACGTGGTCGCCCATCCTGAAGTACTTCCGCAGCTCCTGCGCCGGGAACTCCAGCATGTCCTGCAAAACCCCAAATTCCCGCTTTAGCGCCCCAAAACCGCCCCCGTTTGGGGATTTTGGGGGTTTCGGGGCGCTCCCCACCTTGAGGTCCTCGTGCTTGGGCATGATGGTGATCTTGTTGCCGTCCACGCTGAGGATTTTGCCCTGCAGGTTGATGAGCTCCCCCTCGCACACCTCCACGTTGTCGCCCGGCTGGAAGTTGTGCTCCCGCTCCTTCCCTGGGGGTTTTTTGGGGTGAATTCCGGCGGTTTCGGGGCACTTTGGGGCGGGGCAGTGGGGGACCCTCGTACCTGTGCTCTCGGTCACCACCTCCAGGTCGATGCCCTCGGGTTGGTCCTCGAACTTCTCCAGCTCGGACAGGGTGGGCTTGACGCCCTCCGTGATCTGGGTTTGGGGGGAAATCCCGAGGTTTGGGGCAAAAACGGGGCTGGGGCTGCAGCGGGCGGGGTTAAGGGTCAAAATTGTGGGGTTTTGGGTTCAAACTTAGGGGTTCTGGGTTCAAATTTGGGGGTTTAAGGATCAAATTTGGGGATCTCGTGTTCAAATTTGGGAGGTTTGGGTTCACATTTGTTAGGTTCGGGTTCAAACAAGCAAGTTTTGGGCTGGAAGAGGCAGATTTTGGCTGGAACAGGCACATTTTGGGGTGGGAGAGGCGGATTTCGGCCAGAACAGGCCCATTTGGGCCAGACCAGCCCATTTTGGGTCAGATTCCCTCAGATCTGGCTCACCACGGCCGACATGGCGAAGCTCTTGAACAGGAACATTTTGGGGTGGATTTTGGCCCATTTTGGGCTGGATTTTGGCAGATTTTGGACAGACCAGGCTGGGGCTGCAGCGGGCGGGGTTAAGGGTCAAAATTGTGGGGTTTTGGGTTCAAACTTAGGGGTTCTGGGTTCAAATTTGGGGGTTTAAGGATCAAATTTGGGGATTTCGTGTTCAAATTTGTGAGGTTTGCGTTCACATTTGTTAGGTTCGGGTTCAAACAAGCGGGTTTTGGGCTGGAAGAGGCAGATTTTGGCTGGAACAGGCACATTTTGGGGTGGGAGAGGCGGATTTTGGCCAGAACAGGCCCATTTTGGGTCAGATTCCCTCAGATCTGGCTCACCACGGCGGACATGGCGAAGCTCTTGAACAGGAACATTTTGGGCTGGAACAGGCCCATTTTGGGGTGGATTTTGGCAGATTTTTCCCAGACCAGGCCCGTTTAGGGCCAGACCAGCCCATTTTGGGTCAGATTCCCTCAGATCTGGCTCACCACGGCCGACATGGCGAAGCTCTTGAACAGGAACATTTTGGGGTGGATTTTGGCCCATTTTGGGCTGGATTTTGGCAGATTTTGGACAGACCATGCCCATTTTGGGCTGGAACAGGCCCGTTTAGGGTCAGACCAGCCCATTTTGGGGTGAGTTTCAGCAGACTGGGGCTCACCACGGCGGACATGGCGAAGCTCTTGAACAGGAACATTTTGGGCTGGATTTTGGCCCATTTTGGGGTGGATTTTGGCAGATTTTTCCCAGACCAGGCCCATTTAGGGTCAGACCAGCCCATTTTGGGTCAGATTCCCCCAGATTTTAGCTCACCACGGCGGACATGGCGAAGCTCTTGAACAGGAACATTTTGGGCTGGATTTTGGCCCATTTTGGGGTGGATTTTGGCAGATTTTTCCCAGACCAGGCCCGTTTAGGGTCAGACCAGCCCATTTTGGGGTGAGTTTCAGCAGACTGGGGCTCACCACGGCGGACATGGCGAAGCTCTTGAACAGGAACATTTTGGGCTGGATTTTTCCCATACCCTGCCTGTTTTGGGTCACACCGTGCCCATTTGGGGCTGGATTTTGGCCCGTTTTGGGGTGAATTTCAGCAGACTGGGGCTCACCACGGCGGACATGGCGAAGCTCTTGAACAGGAAGCCCTTGCGGCTGTAGCGGTTGCCCTCGAAGATCAGGAAGTCGCCGTCGGAGGCCACGTCCCCGCCCAGGGACCTGCGGGGACACCGGGGGGCTCAGTGGGTTCCTGGGGGGTTTGGGGGGTCCCTGGGGGGTCCCCGGGGGTCCCGGCCGTACCGGATCTTCTCGGCGTCGAAGAGCCGCTGCGGCGGCCGCTTGAACTTCTTGCGCTTGGCGAACCAGTCCTTCTGTGGGGAGGGGAGAGAGAGGGGTCTGCTCGGGGGGGCCAGAGGGGATCCAGAGCTGGGATGGGATCTGATAGGGGATCTGATAGGGGATCTGAGCTGGGGTCTGCTCGGGGGGGACCAGAGGGGATCCACCGGGATGGGATCCACTGGGATGGGATCCACTGAGGTGAGATCTGATAGGGGATCTGAGCTGGGGTCTGCTCGGGGGGACCCAGAGGGGATCCAGAGCTGGGATCTGCTGGGGGATCCACTGGGATGGGATCTGCTGAGTGGGGATCTGCTGGGCTGGGATCTGAGCTGGGATCTTCTCGGCTGGGATCTGACAAGGGATCTCATCAGGGATCTGCTGGGCTGGGATCTGCTGAGCGGGGATCTCAGCAGGGATCTGCTGGGCTGGGATCTGAGTGAGGATCTGATGGGGTTCTGCAGAGCAGGGATCTGCGGGGATCCACCGAGCTGGGATCTGACAGGGGATCCGCTGGGCTGGGATCTGAGCTGGGATCCACTGAGATGGGATCTGAGTGAGAATCTGATAGGGGTTCTGCAGAGCAGGGATCTGCGGGGATCCACCGAGCTGGGATCTGACAGGGGATCTGACAGGGGATCCACTGAGCGGGGATCTGAGCTGGGATCTGCTGGGCTGGAATCTGAGTTGGGATCTGCTGGGATGGGATCTGCTAGGAGATCTGAGTTGGGATCTAGTGAGCCGGTATCTCATCAGGGAATCACTGACTCAGGATCTGACTCTGCAGGGGCTGGGGGGACAGGGTGACATCAGTGTGACATTGGTGTGACACTGGGGACAGCCCTGGATAACCCCAGTGTAACCCCAGTATAACCCTGGTGTGCCTTGTACAGGTGTGACCCCAGGGCCTCCATGTACAGGTGCCCCCTGACGTGCTCGGGGGCCACCACCGACTTGATCTGCAGGGGCTGGGGGGACAGGGTGACACTGCTGTGACATCGGTGTGACATCGGTGTGACATTGGAGACAGCCAGAGACAGCCCAGTACAGCCCAGTGTAACCCCGGTGTTCAGGTGTGCCCCCAGTGTCCCCACGCACAGGTAACCACAGACTTGATCTGCAGGGGCTGGGGGGACAGGGTGACACTGCTGTGACACTGCTGTGACACTGCTGAGACACTGGGGACAGCCCAGTGTAACCCCAGTATAACCCCAGTGTAACCCCGGTGTTCCCCTGTACAGGTGTGCCCCCAGTGTCCCCACGCACAGGTAACCACAGACTTGACCTGCAGGGGCTGGGGGGACAGGGACACCGGGGTGACACCAGTGTGATATTGGGGACAGCCCAGTACAGACCAGTACAGCCCAGTACGGCCCAGTGCGGCCTCAGTGTCCCCAGGTACAGGTGTGACCCCACGTACAGGTGTGTCCCCAGTCCCCCCAGTCCCCTCCAGTTGTTCCCAGTGTCTCTCAGTGCTGAGGGCGATGGCCGTGGCGCGCTCCTCGCCGATCTGGGGCAAAAACGGCAAAATTTGGGCAAAAACGGAAAGGTTTGGGCAAAAACAGAAAGGTTTGGGGAAAAACAGCAAGATTTGGGGAAAAACAGCGGGACTTGGGGAAAAGCAGAAAGGTTTGGGGGAAAACAGCAGGGTTGGGGCAAAACCAGGAGGGTTTGGGGAGAAACAGCAGGGTTTGGGCTCAGAGGGGATTTCTGGGCACAAACCCCTCAGTTTTGGGGTCCCCCAGACCCACCTTGCACTTCACAGTCCAGAGATTGGGGTCCCTGGGGGGGAACAAAAATTCGTTACTTGGGGGTTTGGGCTCAGAGGGGATTTCTGGGCACAAACCCCTCAGTTTTGGGGTCCCCCAGACCCACCTTGCACTTCACAGTCCAGAGATTGGGGTCCCTGGGGGGGAACAAAAATTCGTTATTTTGGGGGTCTGACCCAAATCCCCCCTTTTTTCCACTACCTCAGTTCCCATTTCTGTTAATTCAGCCCCAAATTCCCACTTTTTTGCCCCAAAATTCTGGGTTTTTTGCCCCAAAATCCTGGGGGTTTTGCCCCAAATTCCCATTTTTTCCCCCAGTCCACTTCCCATTTTTTAGCTCTGCCCCAAATTCCTGGTTTTTGATCCAATTTCCTGTTTTCCCCCCCAAATTCCCGTTTTTTTTCCCCCAAATCCCCATTTCCCCCCCAAATTCCCGTTTTTTTCCCCCAAATTCCCATTTTCCCACCCAAATTCCCATTTTTTCCCCCCCAAATTCCCATTTTCCCCCCATATTCCTGTTTTTTTCTCCAAATCCCTGTTTTTTCCCCAGCCCAGTTCTGATTTCTAACTCTGCCCCAAAATCGTGGGGTTTTGCCCCAAATTCCCGTTCTTTTCCCCAAAATCCCATTTTTTCCCCCAAATTCCTGTTTTTTCCCTGGCCCAGTTCTGATTTTTGTTAACCCTGCCCGCAAAATCCTGGTTTTTTGCCCCAAAATCCCATTTTTCCCCCCAAATCCCCATTTTTCCCCCCAAAATCCCGTTTTTCCCCCCAAACCCCCATTTTTGCCCAAAATCCCGGTTTTTCGCCCCAAATCCCCGTTTTCCCCGCTCTCACTTGACGCCGGGCAGCAGCTGCTGCTGGGTGATGTCGTCCGAGAGCTCGTCCGAGCCGCCGTAAACGCTGGAAACGGGGAAAAACACCCAAAATCAGGGGGCGGGGCCGCCCGGGGTCAGCCGGGGTCACTCGGGGTCAGAGCTCAGTGGTCACTCAGTGGTCATTCAGTGGTCTTTTAGGTCACTGGTCACTCGGGGTCACTCAGGTCAGGGGTCACTCAGGGGTCAGAGCTCAGTGGTCACTCAGGTCAGGGGTCACTCAAGTCAGTGATCAATCAGGTCAATGGTCACTCGGGGTCACTCAGATCAGGGGTCACTCAGGTCAGTGGTCACTCAGGGTCAGAGCTCAGTGGTCACTCAGTGGTCATTCAGTGGTCTTTTAGGTCACTGGTCACTCAGGGGTCAGTGGTCACTCAGGGGTCACTCAGGGGTCAGTGGTCACTCAGGGTCACTCAGTGGTCACTCAGGGGTCAGGGGTCACTCAGGAGTCACTCGGGGGTCAGTGGTCACTCAGTGGTCATTCAGGGGTTGCTCAGGGGTCAGTGGTCACTCAGGGGTCACTCAGGGGTCAGGGGTCACTCACGTCTCCCCCACGGAGGACTTGGCGTATTTCTTCATGTAGTACTCGCCCAGCTCCTCCTCGCGCTGGTCCCTGCGGAAATGGGGACAAATCAGCCCGAAACGGGAAAAACGGGAGAAAAATGGGGATAAACGGGGAGAAACGGGAAAAAAACGGGGAAACACGGGGCAAAATCAGCCCGAAACAGGAAAAACGGGAAAAATGGGGAAAAAACGGGGAGAAACGGAGAAAAACGGGGCAAAATCAGACGGAAACGGGAAAAATGGGGAGAAACAGGGAAAACAGGGGGAAATCAGCCAGAAACGGGGAAAACAGGAGAAACGGGGAGAAAAACGGGGGGAAACGGGAAAAATGGGGGGAAATCAGCCAGAAACGGGAAAAATCAGTGAGAAATGGGGAAAACGGGGGAAAAAACAGGGAAAAATGGGAAAAACAGGGGGAAATCAGCCAGAAATGGGAAAAATGGGGGAAAAAACAGGGAAAAATGGGAAAAACAGGGGGAAATCAGCCAGAAATGGGAAAAATGGGGGAAAAAACAGGGAAAAATGGGAAAAACGGGGAAAAAACGGGGCAGAATCACCCGGAAATGGGGAAAACGGGAGAAACGGGGAGGAAAATGGGGGAAAATGGGAAAAACGGGGGGAAATCAGGGAAAAATGGGAAAAAATAGGGGGAAATGGGCAAAAATGGGGAGAAATGGGGGGAAAATGGGGGGAAATGGGGAAAACACAGAAAAACAAGGGGAAAATGGGGAAAATGGGTGAAAACAAGGAAAAAATGTGGGAAAAAGAAGGAAAAAGAGAAAAAATCAGGGAAAATGGAACAAAACCAAGGGAAAATGGGGAACACAAGGGGAAAACGGGGGAAAACAAGGGGAAAATGGGTAAAATGGGTGAAAATGGATGAAAAGCAGGGGAAAATGGGTAAAAATGGGTGAAAACGGGAAAATAAGGGGAAAATGGGGAACAGAAGGGAAAATGAGTAAAAATGGGGGAAAAGAAGGAGAAAATGGGGAACACAAGGGGAAAATGGGGAGAAATGGGGGAAAACAAGGGAAAAATGCGGGAAAAAGAAGAAAAACCAGAAAAAATTAGGGAAAATGGGGGAAAACCAGGGAAAAATGGGGGAAAACAAGGGGAAACAAGGGAAAAATTGGGGAAAACAAGGGAAAAATGGGTAAAAATGGGGGAAAACCAGGGAAAGCAAGGGAAAAGAAGGGGAAAACGGGTGGAAACGAGGGGAAAACGCGTGGAGATGGGGCGGGGGTCCGGGGGTCACCTCCAGAGGTTCTGCAGGCGCCGCGCCCCCGAGCGATCCTCGTCCAGCACCACGTTGTCGATGTTGGAGGCTGAGGAAGAGGAGCGGAGGAAGGTGGGCAGGGCTGGGGCGGGGGGCCCGCAGCCCGGGGGGGTTTGGGGAGGGGTCTTACCTTCGATCTCCTCTGCCCCGGGAGGAGGAGGTGGCGGTGGAGGATGGAGCAAATCAACAGCAAAACCGGGGGGGGAGCGCGGGTTTGGGGGGAAATAATGGAAAAATGCAACAAAAAATCCCCGAGCGAGAGCGGATGAGATGGGGGAGGGGAGGGGACCCCCCGGGAAAGGGGTGGGAAAGGGGGTTTGGGGGGAAAATGGGGTTTTAAGAGGAAAAAGGGATTTGGGGAAAAGGGATTTGGGGGGGAAAAAGGGATTTGGGGGAAAAAGGGGGTTTGGGGAAAAAGGGATTTAGGGGAAAAAGGGATTTGGGGGGAAAATGGGGATTTTGGGGAAAAGGGATTCGGGGGAAAGGGGATTTGGGGGGAAAAAAGGAATTTAAGGGTAAAAGACGGCATTTGAGGAAAAGGGGATTTGGGGGAAAAAGGCATTTGGGGGAAAAAGGGGATTTCAGGGGAAAAGATTTGGGGGAAAAGAAGGGATTTGGGGGGAAAAAGGGGATTTCAGGAAAAACGGATTTGGAGGAAAAAGGGATTTGGGGAGAAAAAGGGGATTTCAGGGGAAGAGATTTGGGGGAAAAAAAGGGATTTGGGGGGAAAAAGGGGATTGTGGTGGGAAGAGAGGATTTAGGGAAAAGGGGATTTTGGGGAAGGAAAGGGGGATTCGGGGAGGGAAAAGGGGATTTGGGAAAAAAGGGATTGGGGAAAAAAGGAGATTTAGGGAAAAGAGGATTTGGGGGAAAATGGGGTTCAGGGAAAACGGGGGTTTGGGGGTGGGGAAAGGGGATTGAGGGAAAAGGGATTTGGGGAAGGAAAAGGGGATTTGGGGATTGGGGAGGGAAAAGGGGATTTGGGGAAGGGAAAAGGGATTTGGGGAAGGAAAAGCAGTTTTGGGGAATGGGGGAGGGGTTTTGGGGAGGGAG
>NW_024369329.1:0-5049 GCF_014805655.1 Passer montanus | reverse complement strand
TCCAAAAAACACCAAACCCCGGGGTCCTGGGGGGTCCTCGGGGGGCTCCTGAGAGAACCAGGGGGGTCCTGAGGGGGCTCTGAGCGGTCTGGGGAGGCTCTGGGGGGCTCTGAGAGGTCTCTCAGGGCACTGAGGGGTTTCTGAGGGGATCCTGAGGGCTCTGAGGGGTCTCTGAGGGGATCCTGAGGGCTCTGAGGGGTCCCTGAGTGCTCTGAGGGGTCTCTGAGGGCTCTGAGGGGATCCTGAGGGCTCTGAGGGGATCCTGAGGGCTCTGAGGGGTCCCTGAGGGCTCTGAGGGGATCCTGAGGGCTCTGAGGGGTCCCTGAGGGCTCTGAGGGGATCCTGAGGGCTCTGAGAGGTCTCTCACGGCACTGAGGGGTTTCTGACGGCTCTGAGGGCTCTGAGGGGTCCCTGAGGGCTCTGAGGGGTCTCTGAGGGCTCCGCCGCCGCCGCCGCCGCCTCCCTCCCGCTCACCCGCGGCTCTCCGCTCCGGGCCCGGCTCCTGCGGCGGTTCCCGGCCCCTGTCCCGGCTCCTGTCCCGTTCCTGTCCCGGTTCCGGTCCCGGTTCCCGGCCCGGCCCCGCGGCCGCTCCGCGTCCCTCACGCCCGCCGCTCTCGCGAGACTTCCCGCCCTACCTCTCGCGAGACTCCGCGGCCTCCCGACGGCGGCGCCAGAGGCCCAAAAGACGCCGGGACTGTTTTTCGATTTTATTTTTTTTTCGGTTTCGTTTTATTTTTCCTTATTTGGATATGTGACGTCACCAGCGTGACGTCACGGCGAAAAACCCTTTCCCGCGTTCCCCGCCACCCATCCCCATGACGTCACGCGCGGAAAAGCCCAAGAGCCGCTGTCACAAAACAAAACTCGGCTTTATTTACCAAAAATCCAACGTTTGACCCTAAAACCACTGGACCCGGATTGGGGGGGGCCTCCAGAACCCCCAAAAACAGCCCAACCCCCCCCTCAGCACCGCTCTGGGGGGGTCCCAGGGGTCCGGGGCCCCAAAATCCCATCAAAGCCCCCCAAAATCTGATCGGGACCCCCCAAACCCCACCAGGACCCCCCAAAATCCACTCAGGACCCCCAAAATCAGATCAGGACCTCCCAAATACATCCAGGACCCCCCAAAATCCCATCAGGGTCCCCAAAATCTGATCGGGACCCTCCAAAATCTGATCCGGACCCCCAAAATCAGATCAGGACCCCCGAAATCCACTCAGGACACCCCAAAATTCCATCAGAGCCCCCAAAATCCAGCCAGGACCCCCCAAAGTCTGATCAGGAGCCCTGAAATGCCACCAGGGCCACTCCAAACCCCACCAGACCCACCCCAAACCCCTCAAAACCCAGCCGGGACCCCCCTGAATCCACTCAGGACCCGCCAAAATCCACTCATAACCCCCCAAAACCCGGTTAGGACCCCCCTGAATCCACCCAGGACCCCCCAAAATCCGGTCAGGACCCCCAGACGGGGTCAGGGCCCCCCCGGGGGCGGCAGCTTGCCCGTGATCTTATTGGTGCCCTCCAGCAGGGCGTTGTGGATGTCCTTGGCGCCGGCGATCTGCGCCTTGATCAGGGGCAGGTACTGGGTGTAGGGCAGGCTCTCCGAGCCCCCCCCGGGACCCCCCTCGCCCTTGGGGGCCGCGGGCACCAGCGCGGGGGCGTGCTTGGCGCTGTCGAAGCTCTGCGCCAGGCACTCGTGGGCCAGCCTCTGAGGGGAAAAAAAGGGGATTTGGGGTGGTTAGAGGGGGTTTGGGGGTGATTTGGGGGGTTGAGAGGAGATTTGGGGTGAATTTGAAGGGGCTTGGGGGGTTATTTTTAGGGATTTTGGGGCTGTTTTTGGCTGTTTTTGCGATATTTTTGGGATATTTTTGGATATTTTCTCACCAGGCACAGCTCCAGCTGCTCGCACAGGGGGTTTTTGGGTATTTTTTGGCTGTTTTTGCGATATTTTTGGGATATTTTGGGGTATTTTCTCACCAGGCACAGCTCCAGCTGGTCGCACAGGGCGTAGAACTCCTCCAGGCTCTTGTCAAAGCGCTGCAGGGCCCCGTCAGCTCTGAGGGGTCTCTGAGGGCTCTGAGGGGTCTCTGAGGGCTCTGAGGGGTCTCTGAGGGCTCTGAGGGGTCTCTGAGGGCTCTGAGGGGTCTCTGAGGGCTCCGCCGCCGCCGCCGCCGCCTCCCTCCCGCTCACCCGCGGCTCTCCGCTCCGGGCCCGGCTCCTGCGGCGGTTCCCGGCCCCTGTCCCGGCTCCTGTCCCGTTCCTGTCCCGGTTCCGGTCCCGGTTCCCGGCCCGGCCCCGCGGCCGCTCCGCGTCCCTCACGCCCGCCGCTCTCGCGAGACTTCCCGCCCTCCCTCTCGCGAGACTCCGCGGCCTCCCGACGGCGGCGCCAGAGGCCCAAAAGACGCCGGGACTGTTTTTCGATTTTATTTTTTTTTCGGTTTCGTTTTATTTTTCCTTATTTGGATATGTGACGTCACCAGCGTGACGTCACGGCGAAAAACCCTTTCCCGCGTTCCCCGCCACCCATCCCCGTAACGTCACGCGCGGAAAAGCCCAAGAGCCGCTGTCACAAAACAAAACTCGGCTTTATTTACCAAAAATCCAACGTTTGACCCTAAAACCACTGGACCCGGATTGGGGGGGGCCTCCAGAACCCCCAAAAACAGCCCAACCCCCCCCTCAGCACCGCTCTGGGGGGGTCCCAGGGGTCCGGGGCCCCAAAATCCCATCAAAGCCCCCCAAAATCTGATCGGGACCCCCCAAACCCCACCAGGACCCCCCAAAATCTGATCGGGACCCCCCAAACCCCACCAGGACCCCCCAAAATCCACTCAGGACCCCCAAAATCAGATCAGGACCTCCCAAATACATCCAGGACCCCCCAAAATCCCATCAGGGTCCCCAAAATCTGATCGGGACCCTCCAAAATCTGATCCGGACCCCCAAAATCAGATCAGGACCCCCGAAATCCACTCAGGACACCCCAAAATTCCATCAGAGCCCCCAAAATCCAGCCAGGACCCCCCAAAGTCTGATCAGGAGCCCTGAAATGCCACCAGGGCCACTCCAAACCCCACCAGACCCACCCCAAACCCCTCAAAACCCAGCCGGGACCCCCCTGAATCCACTCAGGACCCCCCTGAATCCACTCAGGACCCCCCAAAATCCCGTCAGGACCCCCAGAGGGGGTCAGGGCCCCCCCGGGGGCGGCAGCTTGCCCGTGATCTTGTTGGTGCCCTCCAGCAGGGCGTTGTGGATGTCCTTGGCGCCGGCGATCTGCGCCTTGATCAGGGGCAGGTACTGGGTGTAGGGCAGGCTCTCCGAGCCCCCCCCGGGACCCCCCTCGCCCTTGGGGGCCGCGGGCACCAGCGCGGGGGCGTGCTTGGCGCTGTCGAAGCTCTGCGCCAGGCACTCGTGGGCCAGCCTCTGAGGGGAAAAAAAGGGGATTTGGGGTGGTTAGAGGGGGTTTGGGGGTGATTTGGGGGGTTGAGAGGAGATTTGGGGTGAATTTGAAGGGGCTTGGGGGGTTATTTTTAGGGATTTTGGGGCTGTTTTTGGGATATTTTTGGGCAGTTTTTGACGATATTTTTGGGATATTTTTGGATATTTTCTCACCAGGCACAGCTCCAGCTGCTCGCACAGGGGGTTTTTGGGTATTTTTTGGCTGTTTTTGCGATATTTTTGGGATATTTTGGGGTATTTTCTCACCAGGCACAGCTCCAGCTGGTCGCACAGGGCGTAGAACTCCTCCAGGCTCTTGTCGAAGCGCTGCAGGGCCCCGTCAGCGCTCTTCCTGCGGGCACTGGTTATACTGGGAGCACTGGGGGCACTGGGGGGGGCTGGGATCAAACTGGGGGGTTACTGGGGGTTACTGGGGGGTTACTGGGGGGTTACTGGGTCCCAGGGGGTCCTGGGGGGGTCTCCAGGGCATTTTGGGGGGTCCTGGGGGGATTTTGAGTGGATTCTGGGGGTCCTGGGAGGTCCTGGAGGGGAAATCTGGGGGATTTGGGGGGTTTGGAGGCGTCTGGAGGGGGTCCCGGGGGGATTCTGGGGGTCCTGGGGGGGTCCCAGGACTGCTGGTGAGTTTGGGGCTGATTTTGGGTGGGTTTGGGTCTGATTTTGGGGTGATTTTGGTGTGTTTTTGGGCCAGGTTTTGGGTCTGATTTTGGGGTGGATTTGGGGTGATTTTGGGCCATTTTGCTCCGTTTTGGGCTCCCAGGTTCGTGCAGTACAAGGCCACGTCCCTGGAGAAGCAGCACAAGCACGACCTGCTGACAGAGCCTGACCTGGGGGTCACCATCGACCTCATCAACCCGGATACCTACAGGATAGACCCCGGGGGTGAGCCCAAAACCGCCCCAAATCACCCCAAAACCACCCCGAAACAAACGGCCCCAAAACTGCCTAAAAACGGCCAAAAACTGCCCAAAAACAGCCCCAAAACTGCCTCAAAACCACCCTAAAACAGCCCAAAAACTGCCCCATCGACCTCATCAACCCGGATACCTACAGGATAGACCCCGGGGGTGAGCCCAAAACTGCCCCAAAACCGCCCCGAATCACCCCAAAACAAACTGCCCCAAAACTGCCTAAAACCGGCCCAAAAACGGCCTAAAACAGCCCCAAACAGCACAAAAACTGCTCCAAAACCACCCTAAAACTGCCCCATGGACCTCATCAACCCGGATACCTACAGGATAGACCCCGGGGGTGAGCCCAAAACTGCCCCAAATCACCTCAAAATCACCCCGAAACAAACTGCCCCAAAAACGGCCAAAAACGGCTCAAAAACTGCTCAAAAACAGCCCCAAAACTGCCCCAAAACCACCCAAAAACTGCCCCATGGACCTCATCAACCCCGACACGTTCAGGATAGACCCCGGGGGTGAGAGACCCCAAAACCGCCCCGAGTCACCCCAAAAACACTCCAAAACAAACGGCCCCAAAAACGGCCAAAAACTGCTCAAAACCAGTCAAAATCTGCCCAAAAAACTGCCCTGGGCCTGCTCCTAAAACTGCCCCAAAACTGCCTCAAAATCACCCCAA
>NW_024369328.1:0-874 GCF_014805655.1 Passer montanus | reverse complement strand
CAGCAGCAGCAGCGGGCAATGCAAATTTCTGCTCTGCCTTGGCAGTGGCGGCGGAAGGAGGGAAGGAATCGTCTGCTTTTATTTGTGGTAAAGTCAATGTCAACATTTCGGGCAGCAGGAAAATCCTAGCAGCTTGCAAACTCAGAGAAATACCACTTTCCTCTCGTTTTATTAGTCCTCCCCAAACAAAATTCATCTGGGTGACCCCAGGGTGTAAGTGTTAATAGAAATATATTTCTTCTTACTCCTTTTATTAGTAATCTCCTCTACCCTTTTGTTCCTGAAATTGTAGGAACCTAACGCAGATGACACTGGGCTGCGACTGAATATTTAATGCACATCCTCCAGGAAAGGTCACTGGCGCCCAATGGGCCTCTGAGCTGGGAGCGGTGCGTAAGGGGGTTTGCGCTGGTCTAAAACTAATAAATATACACGGGATGCCCAAGCCTGACTCCGAGCAGGGAAAGATAATTACCGCCCCGGTTAAGAGGGATTGCCCCCCGCTCTACGGCCCGCCCGGGGGGCGGAGGACCCCGCGTCGGTGTGGGAAAGGGGAGGCGACATGGCTGGGGCCGGGAGATGCCGAGAGGCGAGGAGGCAGGCTGGCGGGGCGGGGCTGGCGGGGAGGGGGTGGCGCGGGCGGAGGGCAGCCCGGGAGGGCCGGGGATGGCGCTTACCTGTCGTACTGGTACTGGCTGAGGCTGTGGTCGTACGGGTAGTAGGCAGCGGCCGGGGCGATGCCCGCATGCGCGGAGCCGCTCCCGTCCTTGGCGTCCAAACTGTTCTGCAAGAGACGCCGCGGGCCGCCCTCAGCCCCCGCCGCCGGGAGAGCCCGGCCCCCGCCCGGCACCGGCACCGGGAGAGCCCGAACCCC
>NW_024369327.1:0-874 GCF_014805655.1 Passer montanus | reverse complement strand
GTCCCCGATGCCGTTTTTGGGGTCCCTGACGTGTTTTGGGGTGCCCAGAGCCATTTCTGGGGTCCCCGATGATGGTTTTGGGGTCCCCGATGCCGTTTTTGGTGTCCCCGATGATGTTTTTGGTGTCCCTGGGTATTTTTGGGGTTTCTGGGTATTTTTGGGGTCCCCAATGCCATTTTCGGGGTCACTAATTCCATTTTTGGGGACCCCAATGCCGTTTTTGGGGTCCCCGATGCCATTTTTGGGGTCCCCAGTGCCATTTTTGGGGTCCCCGATGCCGTTTTTGGGGTCCCTGATGCCATTTTTGGGGTCCCCGATGCCATTTTTGGGGTCCCCAATGCCATTTTTGGGGTCCCTGATGCCGTTTTTGGGGTCCCTGATGCCGTTTTTGGGGTCCCTGGGTGTTTTTGGGTTCCCTAATGCCATTTTTGGGGTCCCAATGCCGTTTTTGGTGTCCCCAATGCTGTTTTTGGGGTCCCCGATGCCGTTTTTGGGGTCCCTGATGATGTTTTTTTGGGTCCCTGGGTGTTTTTGGGGTCTCTGATGCCATTTTTGGTGTCCCCAATGCCGTTTTTGGGGTCCCTGATGATGTTTTTTGGGGTTCCTGGGTATTTTTCGGGTCTCTGGATATTTTTGGGGTCCCTAATGGATTTTGGGGTCCTCGATGCCATTTTTGGGGTCCCCTATGCCGTTTTTGGGGTCCCTGATGATGTTTTTTGGGGTTCCTGGGTATTTTTCGGGTCTCTGGATATTTTTGGGGTCCCTAATGGATTTTGGGGTCCTCGATGCCATTTTTGGGGTCCCCTATGCCGTTTTTGGGGTGCCTGGGTGTTTTTGGGTTCCCCAATGCCATTTTTGGGGTCCCAATGCCGTT
>NW_024369326.1:0-874 GCF_014805655.1 Passer montanus | reverse complement strand
TGTCCCCAAGGTGTCCCCAGTGTCCCCGTCCCTGTCCCCAGGTGCTGGTGTGTGTCCCGGGGGGGCCGCAGTGCCCCGGCCCCACGGGCGGTCAGTGGCCAGAGGGCTCGGACCCCGCTGACCCCACTGACCCCGGGGTGTCCCCAGGGTGTCCCCAGGGTCCCGGGGTGTCCCCAAGGTGTCCCCCGTGTCCCTGTCCGTGTCCCCAGGTGCTGGTGTGTGTCCCGGGGGGGCCGCAGTGCCCCGGCCCCGCGGGCGGTCAGTGGCCGGAGGGCTCGGACCCCGCTGACCGCTCGGAGCTGGACGCGGCCGAGCTGCGCCGGGGGAAGGTGCTGTGGGTCAGGGGCTTGAGCCGCATCCAGACCCAGGTGAGCCCCCCCCCCCAGATAAACCCACCCCCCAAATTCCCTCCTTTTGGGACAAAATCTGGGGGGGAATCACAAAATTTGGGGGGAAAAACCCCAAAATTTGGGAATTCACGGGGGGAAAACGGGAGTTTGGGGTTTTTTAGGGGGGGATTTTGGGGGGCTTTGGGGGAGGGGTTCAGGGAATTTTGGGGGGGTCCCCTGCCCCCAAAATTCCCATTTCATCCCAAAATTTGGGGGAAAGTCCTCCTCAATTTGGGTTGAAAAAAACAGAAATTTGCAGGGTGGGGGAGAAGATTTTTTATTTTTGGGGGGGTTGCTTTCTATTTTTGGGTGCCCCCCCTCAATTTGGGCTGAAAACACCAGGAGTTTTTTTCTGGGGGGGAGGAGGAATTTTTTTCTTTTTTGGGGGGGGGTCACTTTCTATTTTTGGGGTGCCCCCCCCCAATTTAGGCTAAAAACACGGGGTTTTTTTTTGGGGGGGGGATAGAAGTTTTTTTTTTTTTTTT
>NW_024369325.1:0-874 GCF_014805655.1 Passer montanus | reverse complement strand
CGGGGTCTTGGGGGTCCAGGGAGCGTGTTTGGGGTCCAGAACTGGGTGCTGGAGGTACAAAACTGGGTATTGGGGGTCCAGAACTGGGGTCTGGGGGTCCAGAACTGGGTATTGGGGGTCCAGAACAAGGTTCTGGGGGTCCAAGGATGATGTTGGGGGTCCAGAACTGGGCATCAGGGGTCCAGAACTGGGTATTGGGGGTCCAGAACAAGGTTCTGGGGGTCCAAGGATGATGTTGGGGGTCCAGAACTGGGCATCAGGGGTCCAGAACTGGGTATTGGGGGTCCAGAACAAGGTTCTGGGGGTCCAAGGATGATGTTGGGGGTCCAGAACTGGGCATCAGGGGTCCAGAACTGGGTATTGGGGGTCCAGAACTGGGTGCTGGGGGTCCAAGGAGGGTGCTGGGGGTGCAGAACTGGGGATTGGGGGTCCAGAACATTGGGGGTCCAGAACTGGGCATCAGGAGTCCAGAACAAGGTTCTGAGGGTCCAGAACTGGGTGTTGGGGGTCCAAGGAGGGTGTTGGGGATCCAGAACTGGGTGCTGGAGGTACAAAATTTGGCATCGGGGGTCCAGAACTGGGTGCTGGGGGTCCAAGGAGGGTGCTGGGGGTACAGAACAGGGTTCTGGGGGTCTGGGAATGTCATGGGGGTCCAGAGGGGGTGCTGGGGGTGCAGAACTGGGTGTTAGGGGTCCGAGGAAGGTCTTGGGGGTCCAAGGAGGGTGTTGGGGTTCCCGGGAAGTGCTGGTGTTTAGGAAATGTGTTGGGGATCTGGGGAAGGTGCTGAGATAGAGAACAGGGTGCTGGGGGTCCAGAGAAGGTTCTGGAGGTCCAGGGAAGGGTGCTGGGGGTCCAAGAAAGGATATTGGGGGTA
>NW_024369324.1:0-875 GCF_014805655.1 Passer montanus | reverse complement strand
CTGTGCTGTGATTTCTTTGCTCTTATTTACAGTGAGATATTTTTTAAAGGAATTTTTAAAAGCCTCATGAAAAGCCATCCAAATTAATAATAGAGGTTAGTGTTGCTATGAGGAACACAACTTCTTAAAGGGATAGCTGTACTTGAGACAATGGCTCAATTTCAGATTCAGACAAATGTGCTTATGTAATTAATAAAGACAATTTAAAGCTCTTAGTGTGCTAAAAAAGGTAGAAGTTATTATTTGCTTTTTATTGTAATTTGGAAGTTTTCCTTGGTCTCAATTTCAGAAGAGAGGGGTAAATTCAATTTCTTATTGTAGCTTCTGTGTAGATGACATTGCAAAGGAAAGAAATGCATGGGGAACAAAGGCTACTGAAGGGTTTATTTGGCATGTAATATAGGCCAAGAACATTCAAGAGGTGTGTAGAACAGTACATGGAGTTTATTAGGGGAGAAGGGTTTGATCTGAGAGTTGTTGCCCAGGTGCGGGACTGCCGCCTGGTCAGCCTGCCGGACCTGGCCCTGGAGAAGGAGCACGTGCGCTCCAGGATTGCCGCGTACCTGAACCAGCTCATCGGCCTCGGCGTCGCGGGCTTCCGCATCGATGCTGCCAAGCACATGTGGCCTGCGGATGTCAAGGCCATCTTAGACAAGCTGGAAGATCTAAATACTCAATGGTTTCCTGCAGGAACTAAACCTTTCATTTACCAAGAGGTAATTTTTTCAAACATATTTCTTGCAGGCCCAGTACAGACTCAGTCATACATGGCAGTGCTTTGCATAGGCTGAGCCCAAGCAGATCTACAGAAATCATCCTCAATTCTATCCTCAACCATAATCTACAAATACCAAATCTGTCCATAAATGGTCATT
>NW_024369323.1:0-835 GCF_014805655.1 Passer montanus | reverse complement strand
TGAAGGAGGAGATTGCATTAATAATAACAATAATTAATAATAACAATTATAATTGGCCTGTGACCCATCCCTTCCTCAGCATCCATCCCTCCAAGTGCCCCCCAGGGATCCATGTCCCAATTTTTAGTAACAGCCTGGGAATCCCAGAGTTGGATCCCCAGGCATTCCCCCTTCTCTACCCTCCCAGCTCCCCTTTGTTTGTCCCGTTATTTTTGGAGTAGAAAAGCCCAGGAATGCTGAGGAGGTGGGATTCTTTGGGAGGTGGCAGTGCCATCCCAAATGTGGCCCACTCAGGTCACATTCCAACAAGGACAAGAAGGGGCCATGAGCCAGCACAGAAAAGTCATGGATTGGGGGCTCCTGAGAGCTCCAAAGAGCTGGAGATGTGGAGATCTTTGGCCTCATTCTTCTCCAGCTCAATGTGAGTTGATAAATCAGAGCCAGCTCCACACTGGGGACGTGGAGTTTGTGTTTGTTTAATTCCTGCATCTGGTTTTGCTCCACTTGGGCTCTTTGTTTTTACTTATCGGGATCCAAAGTAAAGCTGGAGCTTCCCCAGGAGCCCGGGAGAAAGCAGGAGGGGTTTTTCCAGGGGAAGGAATTCCTGCAGACCCTCAGTGGAGGCTGAGCAAAGGGGTACAGCCAGAGGCAGGAGAAGGTCAGAGCCACATTAGAATGAGAGAAATTCTCTTCTAAACTTTAATTTTGTTCCATCCACAGCTCTGCCCTGGTCCCACAGATCCAGTCTTTTGTAGGGAGCTGGATTTAACCCTGGAACTGCTTCATGAAATCCCAGAATGGTTTGAGTTGGAGGGACCTTAAAGCCCATCCAGTG
>NW_024369322.1:0-875 GCF_014805655.1 Passer montanus | reverse complement strand
AAAAAAAAAAAAAAAGCTCTTCCTCCCCCACCCACAGCAAACTGGGGCCAGCCAGTCACTGGGAGCCTCCTCCTCCTTTCAAATCAAATATTTTGCTCTACAAAACCAGGGGGAGGAGGAAGGGAGAACAGAAAGTGAAAATAAAGCAGTGCAAATAAAGAAAAAACACGGCATGAACACGAGTTGGGTGGAATTACTGCGGCCAACGCGTTCCGTGGTGCTGGGCCGAGAATTGTCAGATCTCTCTTCTAGAATTCTCCCTCTTCCTTCCTCAATTCCTCCAAAAATCAGCCGCCCTGCCCTTTCTCCACCCTCTCCGTGCTCCCCACCCTGCCAGGCAAGAATTTCTAATTTAATGCCCGATTTCACCCTCTGTCATGGCCCGTGCTCTGACACACAGCGGGAGAAGGGAAATTTCCAGTGCCCCTGAAGTTGGGTGATAAGGGCTCAGAGCCCAACTTGCCAAGGAGATAAAATGTCAGAGAGGCACAGAGGATGCTGAGCACAGCTGGGAACTGGGGGGGAACAGATAATGGGGAATTCAGGGGGCAAAACGACCGACCCAGAAACAGCAGCACACACCCAAAGAGGGGCTCAGGAAAGGAAACTGCAAATATTGGGGGCTCCCAGTGAACAGAGCCCCAGAGAAACCTTCCAGTGACGCTCCAGGGCCATGAAAGGAGCTCCAGGAAGAGGTGGATGCCTGGAAATGTGATGGAATGATGGAATGCAAGTGTCCCCAGGCTCCTCAGGCAGAGAAATGAATGTGGGGGTTGAGGTTAAGCCTTTAGAGAAATTAAGATCTATTAAACTACATAGAGATTGTGCTAAATAGGTATGATTTGAGCTGACAAAATTGAAACAGCAATCAATAT
>NW_024369321.1:0-898 GCF_014805655.1 Passer montanus | reverse complement strand
GGCCCCGGGGACCCGCACCTCGGGGGCTGGCGCGGGGCCGGGCCGGAGCCGTACGCTGCGGCGAGGCGGCGGAGCCGGGCGAGCTGAGCTCCGCCGCCCCCGCCTCGCTCCCCCCAGCCCCGTGGAAAACAAAACAAGGAAGAGGCAGAAAGTCTTTGTTGGGGCCTTACCGGGGCCGCGCGGCCGTCGTCGGCGCGCTGGGGTTAATCCGCCATGAGCGCGGCAAGCGGCGGAGGGCCGGGGAGGCAGCGGCCACGCACAAAAGAAAAGTTGTTGAGCTTCTCTTCGGCGGGGCTGGCAGGCGGCGGTTCCCCTTCCTGGCCCGGCGCCACCGCCCGTCACCGCGCCGGGGCCGCGCTCGTTAAAGGCGCCCGGCACAGAAACCTCCGGCGCTCGCCGTGCGGAGCGGAATCGTCCGACCCCGGGCGCGCTCGCTGCCGTCAGCCTGCCCAGGCCCAGTGAGGGCCGGGGGGGCCGGCACAGACCCGCTCCCGGCCCCAGAGCAGCTCAGGGAAGCCGGGGCTCGGCAGAGGATGGCTCCCGATGCTACGTCTCCCTCTAACCTGACTGGAGTTACACCCCAGCTGACCCCTGAAAAACCACCCCCGATACGCGCACAGCCCGCGGCCACAGACTCAACGGGAACCGGACCCTCCGGGTCACCAGCTAGAGCAGAGAGGACTCGGACGAGGAAGGGATGCTCACCCCTCGCTGGAGACCCTCGGAAATCATCTCTGCAGCGCCTGGGCTGCCTGAGGAGGCTCAGGATGGGGCAGCCCCGAGCACGGCACAGGAGGGGCACAAGGAGAAGGTTTTTTCAAACCTGCGCTGGGGTAGCAAAGGAACCCGTGAGGAACGCGGCCGTCGAATGCCGCTGGCGAAGGCTCCGACTTTGCCA
>NW_024369320.1:0-875 GCF_014805655.1 Passer montanus | reverse complement strand
GGAAAATTTGGGGAAAATTTGGGAATTTTTTGGAAAAATCGAAGAAAATTTGGGAAAAATCTGGGAAAATTTGGGGGGAAATGGGGAAAATTTGGGAATTTTGGGGAAAATTTGGGGAAAATTTGGGGAAAATTTGGGGAAAATTTGGGGAAATTTGAGAATTTTGGGGGAAATTGGGGAAAATTTGGGGAAATTTGAGAATTTTGGGGGAAATTGGGGAAAATTTGGGGAAATTTGAGAATTTTGGGGGAAATTGGGGAAAATTTGGGGAAATTTGAGAATTTTGGGGGAAATTGGGGAAAATTTGGGGAAATTTGAGAATTTTGGGGGAAATTGGGGAAAATTTGGGGAAATTTGAGAATTTTGGGGGAAATTGGGGAAAATTTGGGGAAATTTGAGAATTTTGGGGGAATTTGGGGAAAATTTGGGAGTTTTGGGGAAAATTTGGGAACTTTTTGGTTTTTGTGGCATTTTTGGAGGAATTTTGGGGATTTTTAAAAATATTTGGGGAATTTCTGGGGAAGTTTTGGGATTTTTGGAAAAAAATTGGGAATATTTGGGGTTTTATTTTAATTTTTGGGGTTTTGGGGGGGTTTTTTGAGAAATTTTGGGGATTTGGGGGAAAAATTTGGGAGAAATTTGGGAGAAATGGGAAAATTTGGGATTTTTAAGAGAATTTTTGGGAATATTTTGGGTTTTTTAGGAATTATTTGGGGAAATTTGGAGAAAATTCAGGAATTTTGGGACCATTTGGGGGAAATTTTAGAATTTTGGGAAAAATCTGGGGAAATTTGGAGAAATTTGGGAAGTTTTGGGTAAAATGGGGAATATTTTGGAGTTTATTTTAATTTTTGGGAATTATTTGGAAAAATTTG
>NW_024369319.1:0-875 GCF_014805655.1 Passer montanus | reverse complement strand
GGGAGGGGTCAGCGCCCCGTGCCCACCCCGGACACCCCCCCGGGACCCCCCCAAAGCCCACCTGGACGATGGGGGTGAAGCCGGAGCCCAGCGTGCCCCGCAGCAGCGCGTTGCGCGTGGTCCCGACCAGCAGCTCCTCCCCGGGGCCCTCGGCGATCGTGCGCACGGCGCCGAAGCTCTCGGGGAGCTGGGGACCCCAAACACAGCCCCAAAGACACCCTCAGAACTCCCCCAAAGCTCTCGGGGAGCTGGGGACCCCAAAACCAACCCCAAATACACCCTTAGAGCCACCCAAAGCAACCCCAAATACACCCTTAGAACCTTTTGAAGCTCTTAGGGAGCTGGGGACCCCAAAACAGCCCCAAATACCCCCTTAGAACCACCTAATGCTCTTGGGGAGCTGAGGACCCCAAAACCAACCCCAAAGACACCCTCAGAGCCACCCAAAGGGCTTGGGGAGCTGGAGATCCCAAAAACAACCCCAAATGCCCCATAAGAACCATCCAAAGGGTTTGGGGAGCTGGGGACCCCAAAAACAGCCCCAAATACACCCTTAGAACCACCCAAGGGAGATTTTTGGGGCACCAAAGGATATTTTTGGGGCACCAAGGGAGATTTTTGGGGCACTAAGGGAAATTTTTGGGGCACTAAATGAGACTTTTGGGGCACCAAGGGAAATTTTTGGGGCACTAAAGGAGACTTTTGGGGCACCAAGGGAGGTTTTTGGGGTTTGGGGGCTCTGCCCACCTCGACCTCGTGCAGCAGCTCCAGCGAGGGGCTCCAGCAGAGCACCCTGCGGTCCTTCCCGCCCCCGCTCAGCACGGTCCCGTCGCGGCGGCGGCAGAGCGCGAACACGCTGCCCTCGTGGGCCCGCG
>NW_024369318.1:5699-27944 GCF_014805655.1 Passer montanus | reverse complement strand
AAAAAACCCCCAAAAAACCCCAAAATCCCTCCCCAAAAAACCCCCGACCCCAAAATCCCCCAATTCTGACTCCAAATTTCTCCGTCCAGAGAAAATCCAAAATTTCGGCGTCTCGCAAGCTCCAGCTGAAGGTGAGGAGGGGGTCCCCAAAATTTGGGGGTGTCGGGGTGGAGTCCCCAAAATTTGGAGGGGGTCTTTTGGGGGTGCCCATGAGAGTCCTGGGGGTGTCCCCAAATTTTTGGGGGGTGTCCCTCAGAAAAAACTCTTAAAATTTAAATTTTCCAGCTACATCTGAGGGGTTTGTCCCCAAATTTTGGGGTTTGCCCCTGATTTTGGGGGTGCCCATGAGGGTCCTGGGGGTGCCCCCAAATTTCGGGGGCTGTCCCCAAAATGTCCCCCCAGACGCTGCTGCTGCAGAGGGCGAAGCGGGAGCTGGAGAAGGAGGAGCAGGAGAGGGCGGCCGAGAAAATTCGGGTGCTGGGGGAGCTGTGCCCACCCCTGGCCACGGAGGGCATGGGGGTGACGGAGCTGCAGGTGAGGGCACGGCGGGGGGACACCGAGGGGGAAATGGGGGAAATGTGAGGGGAAAATGGGGGAAAATGTGAGGGGAAAAGGGTGGGAAACCTGAGGGGAAAATGGCGGTGAACCTGAGGGGAGAATGGGGTGGGAAACCTGAGGGGGAAATGGAGGAAATGTGAGGGGAAAACGGGGAAAAATGTGAGGGGGAAATGGGGGAAAACGTGAGGGGAAATGAGGGAAATGTGAGGAGAAAATGGGGAAAAATGTGAGGGGGAAATATGAGGGGAAAATGGCGGCAAATGTGAGGGGAGAAAAGGGCGGGAAACGTGAGGGGAAAATGGAGGGAACGTGAGGGGAAAATGGCGGGGAAGGTGAGGGGAAAAAGCGGCAAATGTGAGGGAAAAAGGGCTGGGGGTGACAGAGCTGCAGGTGAGGGGACATTGGGGACATCGGGGACACCGGGATGTGAGGGGACACTGGGGATATGGGGACATTGAGGACTTGGGCACCCTGGGATATGGGGAGCCTTGGGGACACCGTAGGGACATCGCAGGGGACACGGGGGTGTGCCCCAGCTCTGGTGCCAGCGCTGTCCCCTCGGTGTCCCCTCGCTGTCCCCTGGGTGTCCCAGGAGCTGTGCCGGGAGCTGCACGCCCGCGTGGCGCGCGTGGACGAGGAGCGCTACGACATGGGGACGCGCGTCAGCAAGAACGTCACCGAGGTGGGGACAAGGGCACAGCCACCTCGGGGACAGCCCCAGGGAGGGGACAGCGCCACACATTGTTCCCAAGGTGGCCTTCCCACCTCTGCCGGGGGGGAACCTGTCCCCAATGTCCCCAACCCCTTGATGTCCCCACTGTCCTCAAATCCCCCCACAGTCCCCAATGTCCCCAAATTGCCCTGATGTCCCCAATCCCCCAAATGTCCACAATCCCCTCAATGTCCCCAGTGTCCCCAATGTCCTTGATGTCCCCAGTCCCCTCAATGCCCCCAATCCCCTCAACGTCCCCAAATCCCCCTGATGTCCCAAATCCCCACAACGTCCCCAACATCCCCAATGTCCCCAATCCCCTCAGACCCCCCTAATGTCCCCAATGTCCCCAATCCCCTCAATGCCCCCAATGTCCCCAAATCCCCCTGATGTCCCCAATGTCCCCCAGTGCCCCCAATGCCCCCGATGTCCCCAGTGTCCCCAGTCCCCCTGATGTCCCCCCTGTCCCCAGCTGGAGGAGCTGCGGCGCCGGGTGGCCGCGGGCCGTTTTGTGCGGCCCAACCTGCGCCGCGTGCGGCTCTCGGCCGACGCCATGATGGCGGCGCTGCTGGGGACAAAGCCGCGCGTGGGCACCGACCTGAGGGCAGGGCTGCGCCAGGTGCGCAAGGACGACGCCGAGAAGGTGAGGGGACACTGGGGACATTGGGGATAATGGGGACATTGTGGGGGATTTGGGACACTGGGGACATTGGGGACATTGTGGGGATTTGGGACACTGGGGACACCGGGGGGGATTTGGGACAATGGGGATAATGGGGACATTGGGGTGATTTGGGACAATGGGGACAGTGGGGACAATGGGGACACCGGGGGGGATTTGGGACAATGGGGATTTGGGGACACTGGGGGGGATTTGGGACACTGGGGACATTGGGGACACTGGGGACACTGGGGTGATTTGGGACATTGGGGATAACTGGGACAGTGGAGGATTTGGGACACTGGGGACAGCGGGGACAGTGGGGACATTGTGGGGGATTTGGGACACTGGGGACAATGGGGACAATGGGGACAATGGGGACATTGGGGACAATGGGGACCTGGAGCCACCTGTTGTCATTTCTAGGGCTTTTTGGGGGTTTTAGTGGTGTTTTGGGATGCTTTTGGAGGTGGTTTTGGGGTATTTTTGAAGTGGGGTTTTTTTTGTGGTCTTGGGGGTAATTTTGGGGGTGGGCTTGGGGTATTTTTGTGGTGTTTTGGGGTATTTTTGCGGTATTTTGGGGGTATTTTTTGTTGTGGTTTTTGGGGGTGGTTTTGGGGTATTTTTAAGGTGTTTTGGGATGGTTTTATGGGAGTGTTTTTAGGGCCTTTTTGTGGTGTTTTTGGGGTATTTTTGAGGTGGTTTTGTGGTGTTTTCATGATGGTTTTGGGGTATTTTTAGGGGTGTTTTTGGGGTATTTTTGAGGTGGTTTTGTGGTGTTTTCATGATGGTTTTGGGGTATTTTTAGGGGTGTTTTTGGGGTATTTTTAGGGTTTTTGGGGGCTGTTTCTGGGTGTTTTCAGTGGCATTTTGGGGGTGGTTTTTGGGTATTTTTAGGTGTGTTTTTAGCAGTGCTTTGGGGGTTTTGAGGGGTATTTTTAGGAGGGATTTTGGGTGGGTTTTGTGGGGATTTTAGGGTTTTTTGGGGGGTGTTTTGGGGTAGTTTTGGGGGTGGATTTGGGGGATCTGGGGACACTGGGGACACTGTCCCAGGAGAGCTACGAGGTCGGGGACTGGCGCAAGAACGTGGACGCCATGAGCGGGATGGAGGGGCGCAAGAAGAAATTCGAGGGGGCGGCAGCCTGAGGGTGAGACCCCCACCAAAACCTCCCAAAAATCCCAGGATTCCACCCAAAATATCCCCAGGACCACCCCAAAAAAAACCTGGGATTTTCCCTCTCAAAAATCCCCCAGGATCCTTCCTCAAAAAATCCCGGGATTCCCCCGCAAAAATCCCCCAGGACCCTTCCCCAAAAAACCGCAGAATTTCCCAAAAAAATCCCCTGGGACCCTTCCCCAAAACCCTCAGAATTCTCCTCAAAAAAACCTGGGATTCCCCCTCAAAAAACCCCTGGGACCCCTCCCCAAAGACCCCCAGAATTTTCCTCAAAAAAACCCAGGATTCCCCCTCAAAAAACCCCTGGGACCCCTCCCCAAAAATCCTCAGAATTTTCCTCAAAAAAACTTGGATTCCCCCGCAAAAAACCCCTGGGACCCTTCCCCAAAAACCCCCAGAATTTTCCTCAAAAAAACCCAGGATTCCCCCTCAAAAAACCCCTGGGACCCCTCCCCAAAAACCCCCAGAATTTCTCCAAAAAACTCATTGGAATTCCCCCCCAAAAAACCCAGAATTGCCCCAAAACCCCCAGGGATTCCCCTTAAAAAAACTCAGGATTTTCCCCAAAAAACCCACCCAGGGAGCCCTCTTTTAAAACCCCGTGTTCCCCCCAAAAAACCCCAGGACCCCTTCCCAAATTCCCCAAATTACTGCAGGAGGAGCCCCCGTGGAGCCTCCCCTTCCATCATCATCACCTTCATCACCTTCATCACCACCTTCATCATCACCACGGGCACTGGCACGACCCCCCACCCCAAATAAACCCCCTCCCCGAATAAACTTCCCTTTCAGCATCAATTAACGGAGTCGTTGAGTGGTGATTGTTAATTAATGCAATTTGGGGGGGAAATCACGAAGGGATTTGGGGCGGCCATTTTGTCCCCTCACGTTTCCCGCCATTTTCTCCTCACATTTTCTCCTCACATTTCCCGCCCTTTTCTCTCCTCCCATTGGTCAGGAATTTGGGGGGGGGAACACGTCTCGACCAATGGCAGCGCCGCAACCATGGCAACGCCGCCATGCCGCCTGAGGGCAAGGCCGCCTCTGCCACAAGCTCCGCTTTTTCCCTCAGTACGCGGCGACACCGCTCCTAATTAACACCGCCAATTACCCGCGCGCCCGCCTTCCCCTCCCGCTAATTAGCGGCGCTCATTAAGGACCCGCCGCGGTCACAACACTCGGTCCTCCAGCGCCATAGAGCTGGCGGGCAGAGCGGCCCGCGCGCGCTTCCGGCGCGCACCGGAAGCGCCGCCTCTCTCCCACAACCCCCCGCGCGCTCCCTCTCCCGCCTCTCTCCAGCGCCGCCATCATGGTGGGTCCGGCCGCGCTCCCGAATCCGCCGCCATCCGCGGCCGGGAGCGCTCGGGGCGGGCTCGGATGAGCCCCGGGAGGCTCGGGGGGGGCTCGGGAGGGCTCGGGAGGGCGCGGCCGGCGGCGATGGCCCCCGCGGTGACCGCGCCCGGTGTCGCCTCAGGGCATCGACATCCGCCATGACAAGGACCGCAAGGTGCGGCGCAAGGAGCCCAAGAGCCAGGACATCTACCTGCGCCTGCTGGTCAAGGTGAGACCGGGATAACCCCGGAACCGGGCCGGGTTCTGCCCGGAGTCCCACCGGGACCGGGAACCCCCGGGACCGGGAGCTCGGCCCCGCTCCCCCCGGTTCCCCCCGGTTCTCTCCGGTTCCCTTCGCGCTGTTCCCGTGCCCGCGCCCCGCTTCTCCTTCCTTCTTCCCCATCTCCCCGGTTTTTGCCTGTTTTCCCCGGTTATTCCCGGTTTTCCCCGATTTTTCCTGGCTTTTCCCCGGTTATTCCCGGCGACCGGGAACCCCCGGGACCGGGAGCTCGGCGCCGCTTCCCCCGGTTCTCTCCGGTTCCCTTCGCGCTGTTCCCGTGCCCGCGCCCCGCTTCTCCTTCCTTCTTCCCCATCTCCCCGGTTTTTGCCTGTTTTCCCCGGTTATTCCCGGTTTTCCCCGATTTTTCCTGGCTTTTCCCTGATTTTCCCCCGGTTATTCCCGGTTTTTTCCCGACTTTCCGCCGTTTCTCCCCCGCTTTCTCGGTTTTTTTTACGATTTTCCCCACCTTGTCCCGCTTATCCCCGGGTTTTCCCCGATTTCCCCCGTTTTTCCCCAATTTCTCTCCATTTTCCTCCGTTTTTCCGGATTTCCCCCAGTTTTTTCCCGATTTCCCCTGTGTTTTCCTGGTTTTCCCTGGTTTTAATTGATTATTCCCGGCTTCCCCCCCAATTTTTCTCGGTTTTCCCCGATTTCCCCGGGGTTTTCCCGAGTTTCTCTCCATTTCCCTCGGTTTTTCCCAATTTCTCCTGGATTTCCTCAAGTTTTCCCTCTTTCCCCCGCTTATCCCCGTTTTTTCCCCCGATTTTTCCCTCTTTCCCCCCGTTGTTCCCGGTTTTTCCCGACTTCCCCTCGATTCCTTCCGGTTTTCCCGGTTTCCTTCGATTTTCCCCCGGTTTTTCCATGGGTTTTCCCCGAATTTCCCGATTTCTCTCGGGATTTCCCCCCGTCTTTCTCGATTTCTCCCCGTTTTTCCCAATGTTTTCCCCTGTTTTCCCCGATTTCCCCGGGGTTTTCCCGAGTTTCTCTCCATTTCCCTCGGTTTTTCCCGATTTCTCCTGAATTTCCTCAATTTTTCCCGATTTTCCGCGGTTTCTCCCCGTTTTTTCCCCCGATTTTTCCCTCTTTCCCCCCGTTGTTCCCGGTTTTTCCCGACTTCCCCTCGATTCCTTCCGGTTTTCCCGCTTTCCTTCGATTTTCCCCCGGTTTTCCCTTGGCTTTTCCCCGAATTTCCCGATTTCTCTCGGGATTTCCCCCGCTCCTTCTCGATTTCCCAATGTTTTCCCTCATTTTTCCCGTTTTCTCCCAATTTTTCCCCGATTTTCCCCGATTTTCCCTGGGTTTCCCCTGCTTTTTCCCAATTTCACCACGGTTTCCCCCAATCTCACCCATTTTTCCCCATTTCCCCCAATCTCATCTGGTTTTCCCCCATTTTTTTCCCAACCTCCCCATTTTTCCCCTGTTTTCACCCATTTTTTCCCTTTTCCCCCCGTTTTCTGCCCATTTCCCCCCCAATCTCACCTATTTTTTCCTGTTTTACCCTGTTTTGTCTCTTTTCCCCTGTTTTCTCCCCATTTCCCCCCAATCTCACAATTTTCTCCCATTTCCCCGTTTTCTTCCCATTTTCACCCATTTTTCCCCATTTTCCCTCGTTTTCTCCCCATTTTCCCCCAATCACACAACTTTTTTCTGTTTTCCTCCCACTTTTCCCCATTTCCCCCCCCAATCTCACCCATTTTTCCCGTTTTCCCCCCAATCTCCCCCATTTTCCCCCAATCTCCCGTTTTTTCCCCATTTTTCCCATTTTTCCCCATTTTTCCCCCATTTTTCCCCATTTTTCTCCATTTTTCCCTTTTTTTCACCGTTTTCCCCCATTTTTCCCCATTTTCCCCCCAATCTCCCCCATTTTTCCCCAATCTCACCCATTTTCCCCATTTTTTTCCCAATCTCCCCCATTTTTCTTTTTTGGGCTGTCTTTCCCTATTTTTTGGATTTATTTCCTCTCAGATTTTTATGTTTTCCCCATTTTTCCCCAGATCCGGATGATGCCCAAGCCGGGCCGGGCTGACACAGTTTGGGTCATTTCCTCACAGATTTTGGGTTATTTCCTCTCAGGTTTTGGGTTTATTTCATCCCAGATTTTTGGGTTTATTTCTCACAGATTTTGGGTTATTTCCTCACAGATTTTGGGCTGTTTTCCCCTGGTTTTTTGGATGTGTTTCTCCCAGGTTTTTGGGTGAATTTCTCACAGATTTGGGTTATTTTCCCCATTCCCAGATCCGGATGATGCGTGAGCCGGGCCGGGCTGACACAGTTTGAGTCATTTCCTCACTGATTTTGGGTTATTCCTCACAGATTTTGGGCCATTTCCTCAGTGATTTTTCAGCCATTTTCTCACGGATTTTTGAGCTGGTTTTTTGTATTTTTTGGGTTTATTTCTCACAGATTTTTGTTGTTTTCCCCAGATCCGGATGATGCGCAAGCCGGGCCGGGCTGACACATTTTGGGTCATTTCCTCACACATTTTTGGGTTATTCCTCACAGATTTTGGGCCATTTCCTCACTGATTTTTCAGCCATTTCCTCACAGATTTTGGGCTGTTTTTCCTTATTTTTTGGGTTTATTTCTGACAGATTTTTGTTATTTTCCCCAGATCCGGATGATGCGCAAGCCGGGGCGCGCTGACACAGTTTGGGTTATTTCTCACATGTTTTTGAGCTGTTTTTCCCTGTTTATTTGGATATATTTCCTCACAGATTTTTGGGTGAATTTCTCACAGATTTGGGATTTATTTCCTGACAGTTTTTGGGTTGTTTTCCCCAGATCCGGATGATGCGCAAGCCGGGGCGCGCTGACACAGTTTGGGTCATTTCCTCACACATTTTTGGGTTATTTCCTCACAGATTTTGGGCCATTTCCTCAGTGATTTTTCAGCCATTTTCTCACAGATTTTTCAGCCATTTTCTCACGGATTTTTGAGCTGTTTTTCCGTGGTTTTTGGGTAATTTCCTGACAGATTTTGGGTTGTTTTCCCCAGATCCGGATGATGCGCAAGCCGGGCCGGGCTGACACAGTTTGGGTCATTTCCTCACTGATTTTGGGTTATTCCTCACAGATTTTGGGCCATTTCCTCACAGATTTTTCAGCCATTTTCTCACGGATTTTTGAGCTGTTTTTCCGTGGTTTTTGGGTAATTTCCTGACAGATTTTCTGTTTTTTCCCCAGATCCGGATGATGCGCAAGCCGGGGCGCGCTGACACAGTTTGGGTCATTTCCTCACACATTTTTGGGTTTGGGGATGTTTTAAGGGGAATTTTGGGGGTGATGTAAGGGGCATTTTGGGGTGGTTTTAAGGGATTTTGGGGGGTGTTTTAAGGGATATTTTGGGGGTGTTTTAAGGGGAATTTTGGGGATATATTAAGGGAATTTTGGGGATGTTTTCAGGGATTTTTGGGGATGTTTTAAGGGATATTTTGGGTATATTTTGGGGATTTTTAAGGGAATTTTTGGGGATGTTTTAAGGGATATTTGGGGATGTTTTAAGGGATATTTTGGGTATATTTTGGGGATTTTTAAGGGGATTTTTGGGGATGTTTTAAGGGATATTTTGGGGATGTTTTAAGGGATATTTTTGGGGTATTTGGGGACGTTTTAAGGGATATTTTGGGATTTTTTTGGGGGAATTCTGGGGATGTTTTAAGGGACACTTTGGGGATGTTTTAAGGGATATTTTGGGTATATTTTGGGGATTTTTAAGGGAATTTTTGGGGATGTTCTTAGGGATATTTTGGGGATATTTTGGGATGTTTTAAGGGACATTTTGGGGATATTTTGGGATTTTTTTGGGGAATTCTGGGGGTGTTTTAAGGGACACTTTGGGGATGTCTGGGGGATGTTGTAAGGGACATTTTGGGTTGCTTTTGGCCCGTTTTGGGTGCTGACTGAGCCCTTTCCCCAGGCCCTACGTGCGCTCCAAGGGACCCAAGTTCGAGCGCGCCCGAGGCCGCCGCGCCAGCAGGGGCTACAAGAACTGAGCCCCCTCCCCAAATAAACGGGGCCGGGGGCAGCCCCCTCCCCCAGACCTTCCTTCTGCCTCCGTGTCTGCTGAATGCAAAAAAAAAACCGAGAAAAAACCACAAAACCACCCCAAAAAAACCCCAAGAAAAACGCAGAAAGCACTCCAAAAATAAACAAAAATCCCCCAAGAAAAACACAAAAAAAAACCCACAGAAAAGCCCCAAAAATAAACCAAAAAACGCCCAAGGAAAACGCTGAGAAGTACCCGAAAATATTTCAAAATGTAGAGAAAAGTCCCTGTAAAAAAACCCCAAAACCACCCCAAAAATACCCCGAGAAAAACCCTGAAAATCCCCCCAAAAAAACTCCTGTGGAAAACACCAAAAATGCTCAAAAAAAAAAATCATGAGAAAAACCCCAAAACCTCCAAAACAATCCCATAAACCTCCCAGGAAAAAACCCAAAACCACCCCAAAAAACCCCTGAAAATGCCCCAAAAACACCCCGAGGAAAACCCTGAAACTGCCCCAAAAAATACAGAGAAAAAACCCCAAAACTGCCCAAAAAAACCCAAAAACGCTCCATAAAAACCCATGAAAAACTCTAAAAATGTCCCAAAAAACCCCGAGACAAACCCCCGAAAATGCATCCAAAAAAACCCAGAAGCACCCCAAAAAAAACCCCAAGAAAAACCCTGAAACCGCCCCAAAAAATTTGGGGATGTTTTAAGGGATATTTTGGGGATGTTTTAAGGGATATTTTTGGGGTATTTGGGGACGTTTTAAGGGATATTTTGGGATTTTTTTGGGGGAATTCTGGGGATGTTTTAAGGGACACTTTGGGGATGTTTTAAGGGATATTTTGGGTATATTTTGGGGATTTTTAAGGGAATTTTTGGGGATGTTCTTAGGGATATTTTGGGGATATTTTGGGATGTTTTAAGGGACATTTTGGGGATATTTTGGGATTTTTTTGGGGAATTCTGGGGGTGTTTTAAGGGACACTTTGGGGATGTCTGGGGGATGTTGTAAGGGACATTTTGGGTTGCTTTTGGCCCGTTTTGGGTGCTGACTGAGCCCTTTCCCCAGGCCCTACGTGCGCTCCAAGGGACCCAAGTTCGAGCGCGCCCGAGGCCGCCGCGCCAGCAGGGGCTACAAGAACTGAGCCCCCTCCCCAAATAAACGGGGCCGGGGGCAGCCCCCTCCCCCAGACCTTCCTTCTGCCTCCGTGTCTGCTGAATGCAAAAAAAAAACCGAGAAAAAACCACAAAACCACCCCAAAAAAACCCCAAGAAAAACGCAGAAAGCACTCCAAAAATAAACAAAAATCCCCCAAGAAAAACACAAAAAAAAACCCACAGAAAAGCCCCAAAAATAAACCAAAAAACGCCCAAGGAAAACGCTGAGAAGTACCCGAAAATATTTCAAAATGTAGAGAAAAGTCCCTGTAAAAAAACCCCAAAACCACCCCAAAAATACCCCGAGAAAAACCCTGAAAATCCCCCCAAAAAAACTCCTGTGGAAAACACCAAAAATGCTCAAAAAAAAAAATCATGAGAAAAACCCCAAAACCTCCAAAACAATCCCATAAACCTCCCAGGAAAAAACCCAAAACCACCCCAAAAAACCCCTGAAAATGCCCCAAAAACACCCCGAGGAAAACCCTGAAACTGCCCCAAAAAATACAGAGAAAAAACCCCAAAACTGCCCAAAAAAACCCAAAAACGCTCCATAAAAACCCATGAAAAACTCTAAAAATGTCCCAAAAAACCCCGAGACAAACCCCCGAAAATGCATCCAAAAAAACCCAGAAGCACCCCAAAAAAAACCCCAAGAAAAACCCTGAAACCGCCCCAAAAAAACCTGAGAAAAATCCCAAAAATACACCCAGAAAAACCTGGTAAAAAAACCCCAAAATGCCCCAAGGAACCCTGAAAATGCCCCAAAAAAACTTGGAGGAAAAACCCCAAAAATGCCCCAAAAAAACTCCTGTGGAAAACCCCAAAACCACCCCAAAAAAAATCCCCAGAGATGAATCCTGAAACTGCCCCAAAAAGCCCCAAAACCACCCAAGAAAACCACTGAAACTGCCCCAAAAATGCCCAAAAAATGCCTGAAACCACCTCAAAAAACCCTGGAAATACTTCAAAAAACCCAAAAAATGCCCAAAAAACGCCCAAGAAAAACCCTGAAACTGCCCCAAAAAAAAACCCCAAACAAAACCCGAAAATGCCCCAAACCCTCTTTTTTCCCCCAAAAAAACCTTTTATTTTTCTCCAAAATTTCCTTTTTTTCCCCTTTTAAAACCCTTTTTTGTGTCTAAACCCCTTTTTTTCTTTTAAAAAATCCCTTTTTTAACCCTCTAAAAATCCGATTTTTTCCCCCAAAAACCTCCTTTTTTTTTCTCTAAAACTCCTTTTTTGTCCCCAAAAACCCCCTTTTTTTCCCTCCCCAAACCCCCATTTTTCCCTCTCTAAAAATCCTTTTTTTCCCCAAAAACTTCTTTTTTTTACCCTTTTAAAAACCTTTTTTCCATCTAAACCCCCTTTTTCCCCCCAAAAAAAACCACTTTTTTTTTATCCTGTAAAAATCAAATTTTTCCCCAAAAACCTCTTTTTGTTTTTTCCTCTAAAACCAGTTTTTTCCCCAAAAAAACCCTCAATTATTTCCCAAAAAAAATCCCTTTTTTTGCTTCTCTAAAACCCCCATTTTTCCCCCAAAAAATCCTTTTATTTCCCCTCTAAAAACCCCATTTTTTCCCCAAAACAAAATCCCATTTTTCCCACAAAACCCCCATTTTTTTCCCCAAAAACCCCACATTTTTTTCCCTCTAAAAATCCTTTTTTCCCCCCAAATTTTTTCCTTTTATTTCTCCTCTAAAAACCCCATTTTTTCCCCAAAACAAAATCCCATTTTTCCCACAAAACCCCCATTTTTTTCCCCAAAAACCCCACATTTTTTTCCCTCTAAAAATCCTTTTTTCCCCCCAAATTTTTTCCTTTTATTTCTCCTCTAAAAATCCCATTTTTTCCCCCAAAAATTCCCATTTTTCCCCCAAAATTCCCATTTTTTCCCCCAAAATTCCCATTTTTCCCCAAAATTCCCATTTTTTTCCCCAAAATTCCCATTTTTTCCCCCAAAATTCCCATTTTTCCCCAAAATTCCCATTTTTTCCCCAAAATTCCCATTTTTCCCCAAGCAAACTCCACCTTTTGGGGGGGATTCTCTTTATTGCCCCTCCCTCCCCCGCCCGCCTTTGGTTTATTTGGGGATTTTTTGGGTTTTTTTGGTTTATTTTTGTTGATTTTTGTGTTTTTGGGGGTTGTTTTGGGTTGATTTTTGGGTTTTTTGGGGTTTTTGGGGTTTTTCCTCATTTTTTGGGCTCGTACTGGATCAGGCGCATGATGGCGTCGTTCTTCATCACGCCCTCGATGAACTCGGCCTCGGCGATCTTGTCTGGGGAGAAAAACGGCAAATTTGGGTCAAAACCGGCGATTTTCGGTTAAAAACTGAAATTTTGGGGTCAAAACCGGCAAATTTGGGTCAAAAAGGGCGATTTTGGGTTAAAAAAATGGTGATTTGGGGGCAAAAAACGGTGGTTTTGGGTTAAACACTGCAAATTTGGGTTAAAAACTGAAATTTTGGGTTAAAAACACCCTCGATGAACTCGGCCTCGGCGATCTTGTCTGGGGAGAAAAACGGCAAATTTGGGTCAAAAATGGCGATTTTCGGTTAAAAACGGCGAGTTTGGGTCAAAAAGGGCGATTTTGGGTTTAAAAAATGGTGATTTTGGGGCAAAAAACAGTGGGTTTGGGTTAAACACGGCAAATTTGGGTTAAAAACTGAAATTCTGGGTTAAAAACAGCTATTTTGGGTTAAAAACGGCAATTTTGGGGTCAAAAATGGCAAATTTGGGTCAAAAAGGGTGATTTTGGGTTAAAAAATTGTGATTTTGGGGCAAAAAAACCGGCGATTTTGGGTGAAACACGGCAAATTTGGGTTTAAAAAAATGGCAGGTTTGGGTTATAATGGGGTGATTTTGGGTGAAAACTGTGATTTTTGGGTTAAAAACGGTGATTTGGGGTTTTAAAATGGCAATTTTGGGGCAAAAAAAAGGCAATTTGGGGTTAAAATAATGGCGATTTTGGGTTAAAACCGGAAAATTTGGGGTAAAAACGGAAAATTTGGGTTTAAAAGGGGATTTTGGGTTTAAACAACGGTGATTTTGGGGCAAAAAAAAGTGGGTTTGGATTTAAATACGGTGATTTTGGGTTTAAAAGGGGATTGTGGGTTAAAAATTGTAAAAGTCTGGGTTACACAACTACAATTTTGGGTTAAAAAAATCGTGAGTTTAGATTTAAATATTGCAATTTTGGGTTAAAAAGGGGGATTTTTGGTTAAAAACGGCAAAATTGGGTCAAGAAAGGGTGAGTTTGGGTTACAAAAAACAGCGATTTTAGGTTTAGAACTCCTGATTTTGGGTTAAAAAAAACATTCTGGGTTAAAAATGGTGAGTTTGGGTTAAAAAATTGAGATTTTGGGTTTAAAAACGGCAATTTTGGATTCAAAACCAGCGATTTGAGATTAAAAAAAGGTGAGTTTGGGTTTGGGGTGAGAAAAGGGGATTTGGGGGTTGGGGAGGGGTCCCGGATTTGGGGGAGTCTGGGGCCACTGTGGGGAGGGAGATTTGGGGCAGATTTGGGGGGATTTGGGGAGGTTTTGGGGGGTCCTCAGGGACCCTGGGGGGGGGAGGGGATGGAGGGTCAGAGCCCCTCCCCCCACGTCCCAAATCCAGGAATTCCCGGAACCCCCCGGGGCAGGAGCCCCGAATTCCTGCGGGGATCCCAAAAACCAAATCACAAAACCCCAAATCCAAAATCCCAAACCCCAAATCCGGCCCCAAACCTGAAATTATTTCTTCTCAGGATGAGCCGTTCCCACCCCAAACCCCAAATCTGGAATCCTAAACCCCAAATCCCAAACCCAAAATCCCAAATTTTCTCTCAGGATGAGCCGTTCCCACCTTAAATCTCAAACCCTAAACCCAAAATCCCAAACCCCAAATCCTGAAGCCCAAACCTCAAATCCCAAATTTCCTCTCGGGGATGAGTCGTTCCCATTCCAAATCTGTCCCCAAACCCCAGATCCTGAATCCCAAATCCAAACCCCAAATCTCCTCTCAGGATGAGCCATTTCCGCCATCCCCATCCCCAAATCCGTCCCTAAACCGGAAATTTTCCATTCCCAAACCCCAAATTTCGGATTTCCTCACCGTGATGATCTCGAGCACCTCTCCCTTGCTGACCTGTCCATTTCCACAGTCCCAAATCCAGCGAGAAGGCTGCTCCCAGACCCCAAATTCCCCATTTTTCACCCCAAACCCCCATTTCTCTCACCGTGATGATCTCGAGCACCTCTCCCTTGCTGACCTCCCCGTTCCCGACCCCAAATCTCCCATTTCTCACCCCAATTTTGGTTTTTCTCTCACCGTGATGATCTCGAGCACCTCTCCCTTGCTGACCTCCCCGTTCCCTCAATCCCAAATGTCACATTCCCATTCCCAATCCCCAAATCCCCATTTCTCACCCCAAATTTGGTTTTTCTCTCACCGTGATGATCTCGAGCACCTCTCCCTTGCTGACCTCGCTGTTCCTGACCCCAAACCCCAAATCCATCATTCCCAAACCCCAAATCTCCCATTTCTCACCCCAAATTTGGGATTTCTCTCACCGTGATGATCTCGAGCACCTCTCCCTTGCTGACCTCCCCGTTCCCGACCCCAAATCTCCCATTTCTCACCCCAATTTTGGTTTTTCTCTCACCGTGATGATCTCGAGCACCTCTCCCTTGCTGACCTCGCCGTTCCTGTCCACGTCGAACAGCGAGAACGCCCACTCCAGCTTCAGGTGGTCTTTCCCAGACGAGGTGAGGTGCAGGGCGATGATGCACCCAGGACTCCCTGACCCCAAATCCCCCATTTCTCACCCCAAATTTGGTTTTTCTCTCACCGTGATGATCTCGAGCACCTCTCCCTTGCTGACCTCGCCGTTCCTGTCCACGTCGAACAGCGAGAAGGCCCACTCGAGTTTCAGGTGGGTCTTTCCCGAGGAGGTGAGGTGCAGGGCGATGATGTACTCTGGGACTCCCAGACCCCAAATCCCCATTTCTCACCCCAAATCTCCATTTCTCACCCCAAACTCCGCCGTTCCTGACCCCAAACCCCAAATCCATCATTCCCAAACCCCAAATCTCCCATTTCTCACCCCAAATTTGGGATTTCTCTCACCGTGATGATCTCGAGCACCTCTCCCTTGCTGACCTCCCCGTTCCCGACCCCAAATCTCCCATTTCTCACCCCAATTTTGGTTTTTCTCTCACCGTGATGATCTCGAGCACCTCTCCCTTGCTGACCTCGCCGTTCCCTCAATCTCAAATGTCACATTTCCATTCCCAAACCCCAAATCCCCATTTCTCACCCCAAACTCACCGTGATGATCTCCAGCACCTCTCCCTTGCTGACCTCGCCGTTCCTGACCCCAAATCCCCATTTCTCACCCCAAATTTGGTTTTTCTCTCACCGTGATGATCTCGAGCACCTCTCCCTTGCTGACCTCGCCGTTCCTGTCCACGTCGAACAGCGAGAAGGCCCACTCGAGTTTCAGGTGGGTCTTTCCCGACGAGGTGAGGTGCAGGGCGATGATGTACTCCCGGAAGTCGAGGGTCCCGTCGTCGTTGGTGTCGAAGCTGCGGAAGACGTGGCGCGCGTAGCCCTGCGGGTCCGAGTTGGGGAAGAAGGTGCCGTAGATCTTCTCGAACTCGGCGCGGCTGATGCGGCCGTCGGGGCACTGCCGCTGGAAGCTCTCGTACCTGCCCCACACAGGGGGTTCATTCATTCAGTTATTTACTCATTTATTCATTCGTTTATTTATTTATTTATTTATTTATTTATTCATTCATTCATTTATTCATTTATTCACTCATTTATTCATTTATTTATTCATTCATTTGTTCATTTATTTATTCATTCATTCATTCATTCATTTATTCATTCATTTATTTATTCATTTATTTACTGGGGGAGGGGTGGCGGGGAGGGCAGGGATGGGCTGGTGCAGTACTTATTTTTTTATTACTATTATTATTATTATTATTATTATTATTATTATGTTTTATTATTATTTATTATTGTTGTTATTATTATTAACACATTATTATTATTACTAGGGGGAAAGGAAGGTTCTGGATCCCGAAATGAGGAAGAGGAGGAAGGCTCTGGGTTCTGGAATGAGGAGGAGGAGCGGGAGGAAGAGCTGGGGAGAAAAGGGGTCAGAGGGGGAGGGTCTGCGTCCGAAATTTGGGGGAAAAGAGGAAGATTTTGGGTCCCGAAATTTGGGGGGAAAGGAAGGTTCTGGATCCCGAAATGAGGAAGAGGAGGAAGGCTCTGGGTTCTGGAATGAGGAGGAGGAGCGGGAGGAAGAGCTGGGGGGGCAGAAAAGGGGTCAGGGGGTCCCCAAACTGGGGGGAAGAGGAAGAGTTTGGGTCCCGAAATTTGGGGGAAAAGGAAGGTTCTGGATCCCGAAATGAGGAGGAGGAGGAGGAGGAGGAGGAGCGGGAGGAAGAGCTGGGGCAGAAAAGGGGTCAGAGGGGGAGGGTCTGCGTCCGAAATTTGGGGGAAAAGAGGAAGAGTTTGGGTCTTGAAATGAGGAGGAGGAAGGTTTTGGGTCCCAAAATGGATCCAAAGAGGATCCCAGAGGAGGAAGGTTCTGGAATGAGGAGGAGGAAGGTTCTGGGTCACGGAAATTGGGGGAGGAAGGTTCTGGATCCCAAAATGAGGAGGAAGAGGAGGGGGAGGAGGAAGAGCTGGGGCAGAAAAAGGGTCAGAGGGGTCCTGAAATTTGGGGGAAAAGAGGAAGATTTTGGGTCCCAAAATTTGGGGGAAAAGGAAGGTCCTGGATCCCAAAATGAGGAAGATTTTGGGTCCTGGAATGAGGAGGAAGGTTCTCGATCCTGGAATGAGGAGGAGGAGGAGGAAGGTTCTGGGTTCTGGAATGAGGATGAGGAAGGTTTTGGGTCCCGGAATTTGGGTGAGGAAGGTTCTGGGTCTGGAAATGAGGATGAGGAAGGTCTGGGGTGCCAGGAGGAGGAGGAGGAGGAGGAAGGTCCTGGAAGTCGGAGAAATGAGGATGAGGAAGGTCCTGGAGCCCCAGAGAGAGGCAGAGGAAGATCCCGGGCGGCCGAAAGCGAGGCTGAAGATCTCACACCCAAAAATGAGGAAGAGGAAGGTCCCGAACCCCAAAATGGGGAGGAAGAGGAGGAGGAGGAAGATCCCGAACCCCCAAAACTGAGGATGAGGAAGGTCCCGGACACAGAACCGAGGCCGAAGACCCCCCCAGGAAAGAGGATGAGGATGAGGAAGGTGCCGGAACCCCGAGAGCGAGGCCGAAGAACGTTCCAGAACCCCCGGAGGAGGATGAGGATGAGGATGAGGATGAGGATGTCCCGAAATTTGGGGGAAAAGAGGAAGAGTTTGGGTCCCGAAATTTGGGGGAAAAGAGGAAGAGTTTGGGTCCCGAAATTTGGGGGAAAAGAGGAAGAGTTTGGGTCCCGAAATTTGGGGGAAAAGAGGAAGAGTTTGGGTCCCGAAATTTGGGGGAAAAGGAAGGTTCTGGATCCCGAAATGAGGAGGAGGAGGAGGAGGAGGAGGAGCGGGAGGAAGAGCTGGGGGGGCAGAAAAGGGGTCAGGGGGTCCCCAAACTGGGGGGAAGAGGAAGAGTTTGGGTCCCGAAATTTGGGGGAAAAGGAAGGTTCTGGATCCCGAAATGAGGAGGAGGAGGAGGAGGAGGAGGAGCGGGAGGAAGAGCTGGGGCAGAAAAGGGGTCAGAGGGGGAGGGTCTGCGTCCGAAATTTGGGGGAAAAGAGGAAGAGTTTGGGTCTTGAAATGAGGAGGAGGAAGGTTTTGGGTCCCAAAATGGATCCAAAGAGGATCCCAGAGGAGGAAGGTTCTGGAATGAGGAGGAGGAAGGTTCTGGGTCACGGAAATTGGGGGAGGAAGGTTCTGGATCCCAAAATGAGGAGGAAGAGGAGGGGGAGGAGGAAGAGCTGGGGCAGAAAAAGGGTCAGAGGGGTCCTGAAATTTGGGGGAAAAGAGGAAGATTTTGGGTCCCAAAATTTGGGGGAAAAGGAAGGTCCTGGATCCCAAAATGAGGAAGATTTTGGGTCCTGGAATGAGGAGGAAGGTTCTCGATCCTGGAATGAGGAGGAGGAGGAGGAAGGTTCTGGGTTCTGGAATGAGGATGAGGAAGGTTTTGGGTCCCGGAATTTGGGTGAGGAAGGTTCTGGGTCTGGAAATGAGGATGAGGAAGGTCTGGGGTGCCAGGAGGAGGAGGAGGAGGAGGAAGGTCCTGGAAGAGCTGGGGCAGAAAAGGGGTCAGAGGGGGAGGGTCTGCGTCCGAAATTTGGGGGAAAAGAGGAAGAGTTTGGGTCCCGAAATTTGGGGGAAAAGGAAGGTTCTGGATCCCGAAATGAGGAGGAGGAGGAGGAGGAGGAGGAGCGGGAGGAAGAGCTGGGGCAGAAAAGGGGTCAGAGGGGGAGGGTCTGCGTCCGAAATTTGGGGGAAAAGAGGAAGAGTTTGGGTCTTGAAATGAGGAGGAGGAAGGTTTTGGGTCCCAAAATGGATCCAAAGAGGATCCCAGAGGAGGAAGGTTCTGGAATGAGGAGGAGGAAGGTTCTGGGTCACGGAAATTGGGGGAGGAAGGTTCTGGATCTCGAAATGAGGAGGAGGAGGAAGGCTCTGGGTTCTGGAAATGAGGAGGAGGAGGAGGAGGAGGAAGAGCTGGGGCAGAAAAAGGGTCAGAGGGTCCTGAAATCTGGGGGAAAAGAGGAAGAGTTTGGGTCTGGGAATGAGGAGGAGGAAGGTCTGGGGTGCCAGGAGGAGGAGGAGGAGGAAGGTCCTGGAAGTCGGAGAAATGAGGATGAGGAAGGTCCTGGAGCCCCAAAATGAGGAGGAAGAGGAGGAGGAGGAAGATCCTGAACCCCCAAAACTGAGGACAAGGAGGAGGAGGAGGAGGAAGATCTCAAACCCAAAACTTGAGGAGGAACAGGGGGGGACAGGTGTGCCCAGGTGTGCCCAGGTTCCATCCAGGTGTGCCCAGGTGAGCTCTGGCCATGCCCAGGTGTGCCCAGGTGAATCCTGGGACTGCCCAGGTGAGCCCAGGTGTGCCCAGCTAAGGCCCAGGTGAGCTCTGGCCACGCCCAGGTGTCCCCGTGTCCCATCCAGGTGTGCCCAGGTCCTGCCCAGGTGTCCCCCAGGTGTGCCCAGGTGACCCCGCCCCTCCCCAGGTGAGCCCAGGTGTGCCCATGTCCATCCCCAGCTGTGCCCACAGCCCACCCAGGTGTGCCCAGGTGTCCCTGTGTCCCATCCAGGTGTGCCCAGGTGAGCCCCAGGTGTGCCCAGGTCCCACCCAGGTGTGCCCAGGTGACCCCGCCCCTCCCCAGGTGAGCCCAGGTGTGCCCATGTCCATCCCCAGCTGTGCCCACAGCCCACCCAGGTGTGCCCAGGTGAGCCCCACCCATCCCAGGTGTGCCCAGGTGACCCCGCCCCTCCCCAGGTGAGCCCAGGTGTGCCCATGTCCATCCCCAGCTGTGCCCAGAGCCCATCCAGGTGTGCCCAGGTGTCCTCAGGTGTGCCCAGGTGAGCCCCAGGTGCTTCCAGGTGTGCCCCACCCATCCCAGGTGTGCCCAGGTGAGCTCTGGGCCTGCCCAGGCGTGACCAGGTCCCATCCAGGTGTGCCCATGTCCTGTCCAGGTGAGCCCCAGGTGTCCCCAGATCCCACCCAGGGGTTCTCAGGTGAGCCCAGGTGAGCTCCGCCCATGCCCAGGTGCCCCTGCCCCTCCCCAGGCGTGCCCAGGTGAATTTTGGGACTGCCCAGTTGTGCCCAGCTGTTCCCATGTCCCGCCCAGGTGTGCCCAGGTGAGCTCAGGTGTGCCCATGTCCTGCCCAGGTGAGGTCAGGTGAGCTCAGGTGTGCCCAGGTCCCACCCAGGGGTTCTCAGGTGTACTCAGGTCCTGTCCAGGTGAGCCCCAGGTGTGCCCTGCCGATCCAGGTGTGCCCAGGTGAGCCCCAGGTGCTTCCAGGTGTGCCCTGCCCATCCCAGGTGTGCCCAGGTGAGCCTCAGGTGTGCCCAGGTCCCATCCAGGTGTGCCCAGGTGAATTTTGGGCCCACCCAGGTGAGTGCCCATGTCCTGCCCAGGTGAGGTCAGGTGAGCTCAGGTGTGCCCAGGTCCCACCCAGGGGTTCTCAGGTGTACTCAGGTCCTGTCCAGGTGAACCCCAGGTGCATTTTGGGACTGCCCAGGTGTGCCCAGGTGCCCCCACCCCTCTCCAGGTGAGCTCTGCCCCTGCCCAGCTGTGCCCAGGTCCCATCCAGGTGTGCCCAGGTGAATTTTGGGCCCGCCCAGGTGTGCCCAGATCCAGCCCAGGTGTGCCCAGGTCCCATCCAGGTGAGCTCAGGTGTGCCCCAGGTGTGCCCAGGTGAGCTCTGGCCACGCCCAGGTGTCCCCGCCCCTCCCCCCAGGTGTCCCCTGGGTCTGGGAGCCCCAAATTGAGTCTGGGGTCCCTCCAATGCAGTCAGCCCCCTCCCCAATGGAATCTGGGGTCCCCAAATTGAGTCTGGGGTTGCCTAAATGGAGTCTGGGGTCTCTGAAATGGAGTCAGCCCCCTCCCCAGTTGGGTCTGGGAGCTCCAAATTGAGTCTGGGGTCTCTCAAGTCGAGTCAGCCCCCTCCCCAGTGGGGCCTGGGGTCCCCCAGCCCCTCCCCGAATTGGGTCTGGGGTCTCTGAAATGGAGTCAGCCCCCTCCCCAATGGAGTCAGCCCCCTCCCCAGTTGGGTCCGGGGTCCCCGAGTTGGGACTGGGGTCTCTGAAATGGAGTCAGCCCCCTCCCCAGTGGGGTCTGGGGTCCCCAAATTGAGTCTGGGAGCTCCAAATTGAGACTGGGGTCTCTCAAGTTGGGTCAGCCCCCTCCCCAGCAGAGTCAGCCCCCTCCCCAAATTCAGTCTGGGAGCCCCAAATCGAGTCTGGGAGCTCCAAATTGAGTCTGGGGTCTCTGAAATGGAGTCAGCCCCCTCCCCAGTGGGGTCTGGGTCCCCGAGTTGGGTCTGGGAGGTCTCAGCCCCCTCCCCAAATTCAGTCTGGGAGCCCCAAATCGAGTCTGGGAGCTCCAAATTGAGTCTGGGGTCTCTCAAGTTGGGTCAGCCCCCTCCCCAATGGAGTCAGCCCGCTCCCCAGTGGGGTCTGGGTCCCCCAATTGAGTCTGGGGTCTCTGAAATCGGGTCAGCCCCCTCCCCAATGGAGTCAGCCCCCTCCCCAGTGGGGTCTGGGTCCCCGAATTGAGTCTGGGGTCTCTCAAATCGGGTCAGCCCCCTCCCCAGTGGAGTCAGCCCCCTCCCCAGTGGGGTCTGGGGTCCCCCAGCCCCTCCCCGAATTGGGTCTGGGGTCTCTGAAATGGAGTCAGCCCCCTCCCCAGTGGGGCCCGGGGTCCCCCAGCCCCTCCCCGAATTGGGTCTGGGGTCTCAGAGGCGGCGCAGGGCCCTTTTCTTGTCGCCCTTTTTCTTGGCCGGCGCCTTCCTGTCGCCGGCGTGCTTTTTGGGGAGGGGTCCCTCGGGCGGGGCCGAGGGCCCGGGGGGCGCCGCGGGGATTGGGGAGGGGTCCCTGGGGAGGGGGCCGCGCGCGTGGATGTCGGTGAGCAGCCGCGCGCGCGCCGCGAAGCGCTCGAAGTCCTCGAGCAGCAGCCGCGCCGCCTCCTCGTTCAGCGCCGACTCGGGGTTGGGCTGGATCAGCAGGCACTTGATGGTCTGGGGGAGGGGCGGGGGGCGTCAGGGGCGCAGCCCCAGCTCGGCTCCCCAGTCCCTCCCAGTCCCTCCCAGTGCTCCCAGTCTGACCAGCAGCACGTGGCGCAGCCCCAGCTCCGCTCCCCAGTCCCTCCCAGTGCTCCCAGTCTGACCAGCAGCACGTGGCGCAGCCCCAGCTCCGCTCCCCAGTCCCTCCCAGTGCTCCCAGTCTGACCAGCAGCACGTGGCGCAGCCCCAGCTCGGCTCTCCAGTCCCTCTTGAGCACGTTGACGCAGATCTCCCCGCCCGGGCCCACGTTGGGGTGGAAAATCTTGGTCAGGAAGAATCCCTTGGGGGGCGCGGCCGGGAAGTCCTTGCCCAGCACCAGCTTCATGCGGAACACGCCCCCGGCGTAGGGGGTGCCCTCTGGAACCCCAAAAACGGGGGGTTAGAAACCCCAAAAATAGATAAAATCCACCCCAAAAACACCCACAGGCCCCCGGCGTACGGGGTGCCCTCTAAAGCACAAAAACTGGGAGTTACAGACCCTAAAAAACCTTAAAAATCTAAAAAAACACCCCAAAAACACCCACAGACCCCTGGCGTACGGGGTGCCCTCTGGAACCCCGAAAACGGGGGGTCAGGGACCCCCAAATCCCCTCAAAATTTGCCTCAAATCCCCCCAGTGGCTCCCAGGGCTGCTGGGAACTGGATTTGGGGGGGGG
>NW_024369318.1:0-4778 GCF_014805655.1 Passer montanus | reverse complement strand
GGGGGGGGGTCCCCAGGTTTCAGGGGGGTGTTTTTGGGGTTCAGGGTTGGTATTTTTGGGGTTCAAGGTGTTTTTTTGGGGTTCAGGGGTACATTTTGGGGGTACCTGGCCCCTCGATGGCACCTGCAGCTCAGGGACTTCCCAAGTTCTGGGATTTCCCAGATTTCCCAGGAGGGGGGGGGGGGGGGGTCCCCAGGTTTCAGGGGGGTGTTTTTGGGGTTCAGGGTTGGTATTTTTGGGGTTCAAGGTGTTTTTTTGGGGTTCAGGGGTACATTTTGGGGGTACCTGGCCCCTCGATGGCACCTGCAGCTCAGGGACTTCCCAAGTTCTGGGATTTCCCAGATTTCCCAGGAAGGTTTTTGGGATTCAGGGGTTCCCCAGGTTTGGGGGGGGGGTATCTTTGGGGTTCAGGATTGGTGTTTTTGGGGTTCACAGGGACATTTTTGGGGTTCACAGTGACATTTTGGGGTACCTGGCCCTCGATGGCACCTGCAGGTCGGTGACATCACCGGGGGCTCGGGGATCCCTGGCGCTCAGGGATTTCCATGGGGTATTTTGGGGCTCCGGGGTTGTTGGGGTTCCCCAGGTTTTGGGGGGACATTTTTGGGGTTCAGGGGTTGTTTTTGGGGTACCTGGCCCCTCGATGGCCACCTGCAGGTCAGTGACGTCACCTGGGACTCAGGGATCCCTGGGGCTCAGGGATTTCCCCGTTTCCCCAGGGAGGTTTTTTGGGGTTCAGGGGGATCCCCAGGATTCAGAGGAAGGTTTTTGGGGTTCACAAGGACATTTTTGGGGTTCAGGGGTACATTTTGGGGTACCTGGCCCCTCGATGGCACCTGCAGCTCGGTGACATCCCCGGGGGCTCGGGGATCCCTGGCGCTCAGGGATTTCCCCGTTTCCCCAGGGAGGTTTTTTGGGGTTCAGGGGTACGTTTTGGGGTACCTGGCCCCTCGATGGCACCTGCAGCTCGGTGACATCCCCGGGGGCTCGGGGATCCCTGGCGCTCAGGGATTTCCCCGGGATATTTTGGGGCTCAGGGGTTGTTGGGGTTCCCCAGGTTTTGGGGGGACATTTTTGGGGTTCAGGGGTACGTTTTGGGGTACCTGGCCCCTCGATGGCCACCTGCAGCTCGGTGACATCACCGGGGGCTCGGGGATCCCTGCGGCTCAGGGATTTCCCCGTTTGCCATGGGGTATTTTGGGGCTCAGGGGTTGTTGGGGTTCCCCAGGTTTTGGGGGGACATTTTTGGGGTTCAGGGGTACGTTTTGGGGTACCTGGCCCCTCGATGGCCACCTGCAGGTCGGTGACGTCCTCGTCGTTGGGGAACACCTTGATGCCGTCGGGGGGGTCGGCGCTGAGCAGAGAAACCTCGCGGCACAGCAGGCGCAGGGTCTGGGGGGGCAGGTTCTCGGCGTTCGGGGTCTGGGGGCACATCGAGGGGGATTAGGGACACCCCAAAACCCGGGGGGTGTCAGGGGGCACCCCAAAACCCGGGGGGACACCCCCAGAGTGACCTCACAAAGAGGAACCGCGGGGGGGCGTCAGGGGGGTCCCAAAATGGGGGAGGGGAAAAGGGGGAGACCCCAAAAGTGACCCCAGAATGGGGGAGGGGGTGGAAGGAGGGGAGGAAAAAGGAAAAATGGGAAAAAATGGATTAAAAAGTGGATTAAAATGAGAAAAAAAATGGATCAAAAATAGGTGAAAAATAGGAAAAAACGGATTAAAAGTAGGAAAAAATGGATCAAAAACGGGATAAAAGTAAGAAAAAATGGGCGAAAAATGAAAAGAAAATGGCTCAAAAAGAAGAAAAAGAAATGGGTCAAAAAAGGCAAAAAAATGGCCTAAAATGGGAAAAAATGGGTCAAAAATGAGAAAAAATGGATCAAAAAAGAAAAAAGGGTCTAAAAATGGGAAAATATGGATGAAAAATGGCTCAAAATCAGAAAAATGGATCAAAAAATGGAGAAGAAACGGCCCAAATATGAATCAAAATTGGGAAAAATGGTCTAAAAATGGGATTAAATGGCAAAAAGAAAATGCTAAAAAATGAAATAAAAAAGAATCAAAAAAGGACAAGAAACGGCCTAAAAATGGGGGGGAAACAAATAAAAAATGGGAAAAAATGCCCTAAAAATGAGAAAATATGGATCAAAAATGAGAAAAAAGGATCAAAAAAGGAAAAGAAAAAAGGGCCTAAAAATGCGAAAAAATGGCTGAAAAATGAAAAATTAAAAACCTGAAAATGGGAAAAAATGCCCAAAAGTGGCAGAAAAATGGCTCAAAAATGGGGAAAATGGACCAAAAGTGGGAATAATGCATTAAAAAGGAAAAAAAAAAATCTAAAACTGGGAAAAAAGTGACCAAAAATGGCTCAAAAAGTAAAAGAAACAGCCTAAAAGTGAAAAAATAGGAAAAAATTACCTAAAACTTGAAAAAAATAGCAGGAAAATGGCTCAAAAATGGGAAAAATCACCTAAAAATGGAGAAAAGTGACATAAAAATGGGGGGAAATGGCTCAAAAATGGGACAAATGGTTCCAAAAAAAGAAAAAATGGCATAAAAACGGAGGGAAATGGATCAAAAATGGAAATAATGGATCCAAAAGGAGGAAAAATTGATCTAAAAGGAGAAAAAATGGAACAAAAATGGGGAAAAAAAAGCTCAAAAATGAGAGATTGGACACCCCAAAAACGGATAAAATTATCTGGAATTGGTTAAAAAGGGAAAGGAATCCCCAACCCGCCGCGCTGAGGGCTCCCCCCGCCCGCGCCGCCGCCTTTATAACCTCGGCCGCGCGCGGCCACGCCCACCGCCGCGCCCACCAATCAGCGCCGGGCGGCCGGCGGGGCGGCCAATGGGAAGCGAGGGGAAAGGCGGGGCGTGCGCGCTGATTGGCGGATTCGTGAGGGGAAGGGAGCGGGGGACGGGGCCTCGGCGCGTTGTTTGCGCCGTAACGGTCGGCGGAAGAGGGCGGGGCCGCCGGTTTGAACGGCGGTGATTGGCGGGCGCGCCAGCCAATGGGAAACGCGGATTGGGAAGGATGAACCGGGACTTCCGGGAGGCGGGGCCGCGCTTGATTGGCGTGCGGCGCGACCAATCAGAGGGCGGGGATCGCGTTATTGACAGGTGTTTGAGCCAATCGGAGCGCGGCGTTTGCGGGATCCCCCAAATTCCTTCGGGGACCCCAAAATTCCCCCCCAAGGAGCTCCCGCGAGGCCCCGCCCCCAAACCACCCCACGTGACTCCCCCCAAAAGCCCCCAGCCCCAAAATCGGCGGAATTGGCCCCAGATGGAGGCGAAAATCCACAGTGCTGACATCATCGGGGGCGGGATGACGTCATCGGGCGGGGCTGTGACATCATCGGCTGCTCGGGGGGTGGGGAGGCGGTGACGTCATCGAGGAGAGGCGGTGACGTCATCGTGGGAGGGGCTGTGACATCATCGTGGGGTGTGTGACGTCACCAGCTGCCGCGTTTGGGGCGTGACATCATCGGCTGCGGGGGCGGGGCTATGACGTCATCGCCGGGGCGTGACGTCACCGCAAAGGCCACGGGAGGGGCGGGGCTTCAGCGTCGGTGACGTCATCGGTGACGTCATCGCCGCCCAGTGCCGGAATTCGGGGCTGTGACGTCATCACCGTGGTTGTGACGTCATCGCAATGGCTGTGACGTCATCATCCGGGCAGTGACGTCATCGGAGGGGACCCCAGACCCCCGAACCGGGGGAGGCCCCGAACGTTCCGGGATTTCCCCAATTCTGGGGAATTTTGGGGCTCTCCCCCCTCATTTCCGGGGTTTTTACCCATTTTTTTCCATTTTCCCCCAAATTTTCACCCTTTCCCCCCAATTTTTCCCTATTTCCCCTCTTTTTTGCCATTTCCCCCAATATTCTCCATTTTCCCCCACTTTTTGCTCGTTTTTCCCCATTTCCCTCCAATATTCTCAATTTTTGCCTGATTCTCCCCCATTTCTCCCCCAATTTTTGCTGATTTCTCCCATTTTAGCCCCATTTTTGCTGAACTTTCCCCATTTCCCCCCCGATTTTGTCTCTTTTCCCCATTTTTGCTGATTTTTGCCCCATTTCTTCCCTATTTTTCCCATTTTTTCCCTTTTTCCCCCCATTTCTCACACAGTGACCTCGGTCCCGCTGCCCGTTTTCCCCGTTTTCCCCATTTTTGCCCGTTTTCCCCCGTTTTTGCCCCATTTCTCACACCGTGACCTCGGTCCCGCTGCCCATTTTTCCCCATTTTCCCCATTTTTCCCATTTTTGCCCGTTTTCCCCCCATTTCTCACACCGTGACCTCGGTCCCGCTGCCCATTTTCCCCATTTTTCCCCATTTTTGCCCGTTTTTTCCCTTTTTTCCCCCATTTCTGTCACACGGTGACCTCGGTCCCGCTGCCCGTTTTCCCCATTTTTCCCGTTTTCCCCCGTTTTTCCCCCATTTCTCACACCGTGACCTCAGTCCTGCTGCCCATTTTCCCCATTTTTTCCCTTTTTTCCCCCATTTTTCTCACACGGTGACCTCGGTCCCGCTGCCTGTTTTCCCCATTTTTGCCCATTTCCTCCCGTTTTCCCCCCATTTCTCACACGGTGACCTCGGTCCCGCTGCCCGTTTTCCCCGTTTTTCCCCGTTTTTCCCATTTTTCCCATTTTCCCCCGTTTTTGCCCCATTCCTCACACGGTGACCTCGGTCCCGCTGCCCGTTTTTCCCATTTTCACCCCATTTTTTCCCGATTTCCCCCGTTTTAGCCCCATTTCTCACACGGTGACCTCGGTCC
>NW_024369317.1:0-875 GCF_014805655.1 Passer montanus | reverse complement strand
TGGGGATTTTTGGGGCAGATTTGGGGCTGGTTTTTAGGGATTTTTGGGCTGAATTGGGGAATTTTGGGGGATTTTGGGGAAGGGTCTCACCTGGACACCCCCCGGGACAGAATTTGGGGGTCCCAGGGGAGGATTTTGGGGTTTTGGGGCAAGCTTTGGGATTTTGGGGCGGATTTTGGGGATTTTCAGGGGGATTTTGGGGCGGATTTTTGGGGCAATTTTGGGGATTTTTGGGGGATTTTGGGTAATTTGGGGAGGGGTCTCACCTGGGCACCCCCCCGGGACAGGATTTGGGGGTCCCAGGGGGATTTGGGCTGAACTTTGGGATTTTAGGGCAATTTTGGGCAGGTTTTGGGGCTGATTTTTGAGATTTTTGAGCAATTTTGGGGATTTTTGGGGGGGATTTTTGGGGTGATTTTGGGTAATTTGGGGAGGGGTCTCACCTGGGCACCCCCCGGGACAGGATTTAGAGTCCCAGGGAGGGGTTTGGAGCTGAATTTTGGGATTTTAGGGCAATTTTGGGCAGGTTTTGGGGCTGGTTTTCGGGATTTTGGGGCGGATTTTTGGGGTGATTTTGGGTGATTTTGGGTAATTTGGGGAGGGGTCTCACCTGGGCCCCCCCCCGGGCCCGGGGGGCCCCTGGCGGGGGGGGGGCAGTGGCACTCGAAGCTCCCGGGGGTGTTGAGGCAGACGGAGCCCCCCCCGCAGCGCCCCTCCCCCCCCTCGGCGCACTCGTCCACGTCTGGGGGGAGGGGCGGGCTCAGAAACGGGGAGAAAAACCCCAAATTGGGGAAAAACCCCCAAAAATGGGGAAAAACCCCCCGAAAATGGGGAATGAGACCCCCGAAAATGGGGAATAAACCCCCAAAAATGGG
>NW_024369316.1:0-876 GCF_014805655.1 Passer montanus | reverse complement strand
AATCCCAGAAATTCCCAAAAATCCCCAAATCCCCCTAAAAAACCCCAAATTTCCCCAAAAAGCCCCAAAAAAACCCAAAAAACCCCAATCAAAACCCCAAAAATCCCCAAAAATTCCCCCAACCCCCCAAAAAAATCCTAAATCCCAAATTCCCCCAAATCCCCCTAAAAAACCCAAAATCCTCTTCTAGAAACCCCAAAAAACCCCAATCAAAACCCCAAAAATCCCCCAAAAAATCCCAAAAAATCCCAAAACTTCCCCAAACTCTCCAAACCCCCCCAAAAACCCCAAATCAAACCCCAAATATCCCCTAAAAAATACCAAAAATTCCCCAAACCCCCAAATCCCCCCAAAACCCCAAATAAACCCAAATCAAAACCCCAAAAATCCTAAAAATTCCCCAAATAAACCCAAACTGAAACCCCAAAGCCCCCCAAAAATCCCAAAAAAGCCCCAAATCCCCTCAAAAAACCCAAATAAACCCAAATCAAAACCCAAAACCCCCCTAAAAAATCCCAAAAATTCCCAAAAGTCCCCAAAATCCCCCGAATCCCCCCAAAAAACCCCAAATAAACCCAAATTGAAGCCCCAAAAAAAACCTAAAAAATCCAAAAAACCCCAAAAAACCCCAAAAAAACTCAAAAACCCCAAACAAACCCAAATCAAAACCCCAAAAATCCTAAAAATTCCCCAAATAAACCCAAACTGAAACCCCAAAGCCCCCCAAAAATCCCAAAAAAGCCCCAAATCCCCTCAAAAAACCCAAATAAACCCAAATCAAAACCCAAAAAACCCCCTAAAAACACCAAAATTCCCAAAAGTCCCCACAATCCCCCGAATCCCCCCAAAAAAACCCCAAATAAACCCAAATTGAAG
>NW_024369315.1:0-876 GCF_014805655.1 Passer montanus | reverse complement strand
TTTCATCCTTTCACTAGCAGGCTCCTAGTGCCTGTGTTGGAAGACAGGACAACTAAGCTGAGCTGCTGAATTTTATAGATCTCTCATGCCACACTAAGTTTAGTTTTCTGATTAAGCATTCCTAAACAATTAATTTTTTCCCCAATTTATTAATCCACCTCAAGTCAGGGAAATCAGTGCTTCGAAGAAATGACCTATGTGGTAGTTTGATGTTGTTTTCGAGGTATTTTTATTATTTCTTGTTAGCTTCTAGCAGTTTTGTCTGCTAATAAATTTTTAGATTGAGTTTTCATAGTACTATCACAGCCCCAAGATGCTGTTACAGCTTCCATGAATTTTGTAGCTTAAGAATTATTACTTATGCACCTTTCGTTTATGTCTATGACAAATTTTGTCATTTTACTTGCATTCAGGATTAAAATTTCCTTTTGGAATTAATTTCTTTCTGTCATCTTCATCTTTATCAGTAACTTGGTATGATTAGAAATCTTTTATTCTTATTAACCCTTCTACGTGTTTTATTTCAATAAATGAATATATAATATGTCTGTTTCTCATTTTATTTAAAGCAATTATTAGCTGCATCAAACATTTTTCTTGTCCCCTGGTTACTTGGTTTCTTTAAAGTTTGGTTTTTTGTGTTTTTTTTTTTTTCTTTTTGGAAAGTGTCTTGAAAAGTAAGTCATCTAGGGTTTTTAACCTTGTAAAGAAATTAAAGAGGCTTTTTCCAACAATCCAACATGTACTGACTTCTTTTTATCCAAGATTTTAATCTATACATTTTTAATTTTCATAGACGCTTGGTTTATTTACTTCCAGTTACCTGGAACTTTTGTTCCTATTTTTTTGTCCTTTTTTTTTTGGGGGGGGGGGGGG
>NW_024369314.1:2089-3090 GCF_014805655.1 Passer montanus | reverse complement strand
CCCCCAGCTCTGCCAGCCTGGCTGCAGCTCTTGGGGCATCACAGCATCCCCTGGACCCATTCTGTGTCTTTCTTCCCATGAAATGCAGCAGGAGTTTCCAGTTCTCATTTAGTCTCCTGCCCAACGTTTTCAGAACCCTTTGTCACACTTTGCCACTTGTCTGTGCCACTCCTACACTCCCCTTCTTCTCTTTTCCACTTCCCATGGCTTGAGTTTGGCTGGGAACTCCTTAAAAATGAGCCAGCCCTGGCAAAGTTTTAGTGCTGAGAGAGCCCAAACCCATGGATGTGTTTTGCTTCCCTGCAAACACTCACTGGAAATCAGTTTTCCCTCAGGTTATCCCTTTCTCCTGTCCCCGCCCTGTGCTCATAAGGAAAACTCCTCAAAGTTCCTGGTGCTGCAGGTGAATGCACCTGTCTGAGCGAGCCCCCAGGGTTTGGTTGCTGTGGAAATGATCCCTGAGCCAGAGGTGCTGGTGCCTTCAGAGAGGCTTTGATTGGAGCAACAGGGGTTGGGCTCTTGTGGAAACACTCCCTGGCCAGGGGCTTTTCACTGCCGGCGTTATGGGAGGTGCTCGGAGAGGAGAAATTGGAATTGCAGAATGTCCTGAGTGGGATTGACCCCCAGGGACCCCCCAGTGCCAGCCCTGCCCTGCCCAGAGCCCCCAGGCCCAGCCTGGGCACCCCTGGCAGCGCTGGCCAAAGGCTCCTGGAGCTCTGGCAGCCTCGGGGCCGTGCCCATTCCCTGGGCAGCCTGGGCAGTGCCAGCACCTCTGGGGAAGAGCCTTTCCCTGCCCTGCAGCCTGGCCTGGCCCAGCCCCAGGCGCTCCCTGGTGCTGTCCCTGTCCCAGAGCAGAGCTGGAGCTGTCCCTGCGCTGCCCTCGGGAGGAGCTGCAGCCCCGGGGAGCTCTGCCCTCAGGCTGCTCCAGGCTGGGCTGGCCAAGGCACCTCGGGGCCCCTCCAGGCCCTTCCCCACCCCCGTGTCCCTCCCCTGGGCCCTTT
>NW_024369314.1:0-1318 GCF_014805655.1 Passer montanus | reverse complement strand
CCACCCAGTGCCACCCTGCCATGGCAGGGACACCTTCCCCTGTGCCAGGCTGCTCCAGCCCCAGTGCCCAGCCTGGCCTTGGGCACTGCCAGGGATCCAGGGGCAGCCCCAGCTGCTCTGGGCCAGGAATGCAATTCCTGCAGGGGAAAGGGAAGGAGCAGTGGGTGCAGCACCAGGATGAGCACAGGGCCAGGAGGAGGCACAGGGGTGTCAGGGAAAGAAGGTTCAGGAAGGAGAAAAACTGCTAGGAATTGTTTTGGGGTTTTTGGGAAATCCCAAAGAAGGATTTTTTCTGTTGCCTAAAAAGGGAGAGAATTCCCAAACCCCACATAAGTTGTTCTCCAGGCCTTGGAAAATCCCTCTGTTCAGAACATGGATTTCACCCTCGCTCAGCTCTTTGCAACCCAAACAAAAATTAACCTAAAGCAAGGTCTCTGCTGTATTTTCACCTGAACCTGCAGATGCTGACCTGGGCCAGTAGACTTGAACCCCAAAAAAATCTAATTTCCTCAAAAAATGCAAAAAATCTGTGGCAATGGCCCTTTGAGGTCTCCAGGAAAATCTAATTTCCTCAAAAGCCACAAGGCATGGCACTGCCACCTGGGGCTGCAGCAGCCAGGGCTGGCTTTGCTGGCTGTCCCGGGGCTGTCCAGCTGTCCTTCCTCCCACCACAGAGGAAATCCAGCCCCTGGCTGGGGCTGTGCCAGCATGGGAGGTGTCCTGGTGGTGGCATCTGTGTCTGAGGGGCAGCTGGCTTGCTGTGACCTGGTTTGGCCTGGTTTGGCCTGGTTTGGCTCAGTTTGGGTCTGTTTGGCTTTGTTTGGCTTGTTTTGACTTAGTTTGGCTCTGTTTGGATCAGTTTGGCCTGGTTTGTCTTGGTTGGTCACTGATTGGCCTGGTTTGCCTTGTTTTTTCTCTTTTTGGCTCAGTTTGGTTCTGTTTGGCCTGGTTTAGGTCAGTTTAGCCTGGTTTGGCTCAGTTTGGCTCAGTTTGGCCTGGTTTGGCTCAGTTTGGGTCTGTTTGGCTCAGTTTCACTCAGTTTGGCTGGGTTTGTCTTGGTTGGTCTCTTATTGGCCTGATTTAGCTCGGTTTGCCTTGGTTTGTCTCTGTTTGTCTCAGTTTGGCCTGGTTTAGCTTGGTTTCACCTGGTTTGGCTCAGTTTGGCTCGGTTTGGCCTGGTTTGTCTCTGTTTGTCTCAGTTTGACCTGGTTTGGCTCAGTTTGGCTGTGTTTGGCCTGGTTTGTCTTAGTTGGTCTCTGTTTGGACTTGTTTAGCTTGGTTTGCCTTGTTTTGGCCTGGTTTGGCTCAGTATGGCTGT
>NW_024369313.1:0-876 GCF_014805655.1 Passer montanus | reverse complement strand
GAGTGGTCAGTTGGGTGGTTGATCAATTGCTCATTTGGTGGTTGGTTAGTTGGTCAGTTGGGTGGTCAGTTGAGTCACCAGTTGAGTGGTTGAGTGGTCAGTTGGTCAATTGGTCAGTTGAGTGGTCAGTTGGGTGGTTGGATGAAGAGTTGAGTGGTTGAGTGATTGGTCGGATGGATGGTCAATTGGTCAATCATTGGTTGGTCAGTTGGGTGTTCAGTTGGGTGTTCAGTTGGGTGGTCAGTTGGGTGGTCAGTTGAGTCACCAGTTGAGTGGTTGAGTGGTCAGTTGGGTGGTCAGTTGGGTGGTTGGATGAAGAGTTGAGTGGTCAGTTGGGTGGTTGATCAATTGGTCAATCAGTGCTTGGTCAGTTGATCCGTTGATCAATTGGTCACTTGATCAATTGGTCATTTGGTCAGTTGGTCAGTTGGGTGGTCAGTTGGGTGGTCAGTTGAGTGGTCAATGGATTAGTTGGGTGGTCAGTTGGTCAGTTGAGTGGTCAGTTGGTCAGTTGAGTGGTTGGATGAAGAGTTGCGTGGTTGAGTGGTCAGTTGGGTGGATGATGAACTGGTCAATCATCGGTTGATCACTTGGTCACTTGGCCAGTTGGTCACTTGGTCAATTGGTCAATTGGTCAGTTGGTCAATTGGTCAGTTGGTCAATTGGTCAGTTGGCCAATTGGTCAATTGGTCAATTGGTCAGTTGGTCAGTTGAGTGGTCAGTTGAGTGGTTGGATGAAGAGTTGAGTGTTTGAGTGGTCAGTTGGGTGGTTGATGAATTGGGTCAGTCATTGGTTGGTCACGCGGTCACTTGGTCAGTTGGTCAATTGGTCAGTTGAGTGGTTGGGTGGTCAGTTGGGTGGTCAGTTGGTCAGTT
>NW_024369312.1:0-876 GCF_014805655.1 Passer montanus | reverse complement strand
TTTTTTTTGTCATCCTGATACTCAGGGTAGGCTCACTGAAGCATGCTAGAATAATCCAGCTGGTGGCTTGTTAAAAGTGACAGGAACACCTTATAAGCAACTAATCAAAGTTATGCAAAATATTTGGTGGAAGACAAACAGTAAACAAACTTTCTGATGGCACCAAATTCCCTTCTTTTTCTTCTCTGATGTATTACTGGGCTGTCTCAGTGCACTTGAAAAATGGACTTGAAAAACCTATGGGCAGGTTCTGATGAAGGAAATACCTGCAGCTCCATACAAAGCTGGGATACTGTCTCTTCCACAGATAGCTCCTCTGGGGAAAAAGCACAAAGAAAGATATCAGGTTTGAGAACAGTGGATGTTAAATATTAATCCTCTGCTGTTTATTCATGAGAGAAGTTGGCCATTTGGAATTCCTGACAGACACGTTTCTGTTTGGGTGTGGGCACTCCACAATCCACTTTGTACTCCTGCAGGTGCAACTTCTGCTTGTGCAATCTGGACCACTAAACCAGTAGAAAATGTTAGTTTTTTTGGTGACAAAGACAACAGAATTTTACTTTTCATTGACTCTTTTTTGCTAGAAGTTTGATTTTTAGCCTTTGGTATTTATAGACAACTGTAGAACTGAATATAGAGTCTGAACAAATGATGAGCAAGGAGTGGTTGTCCCTGGTGTGCTACAGAGGACTGTGTATCAACATCAAATTCCTGACCAGTAAAATATTGGGCATCTCTGTACTGCCTTGTGAAGTTGGAATTACTGCAAGCAGCAGTGTTTTGATTTAATCCTGAGAGAATCCAGCACAGGGACACACTGCTTTAAATGCACCACAATCTATCAGGAAAAGGAGGACATCAATCAATTCTCCA
>NW_024369311.1:0-876 GCF_014805655.1 Passer montanus | reverse complement strand
TTGGGGTGAATTTGGGGTTTTTTGGGGTGTATTTGTGTTTTTTGGAGTGAATTTGGGGTTTTTGGGGTGAATTTGGGGGGAATTTGTGTTTTTTGGAGTGAATTTGGTGTGTTTTGGGGTGAATTTGGGGTATTTTGGGGTGAATTTGGGGTATTTTGGGGTGAATTTTGGGGTATTTTGGGGTGCATTTGTGGTTTTTGGGGTGAATTTGGGGTGAATTTGTGTTTTTTGGAGTGAATTTGGTGTGTTTTGGGGTGAATTTGGGGTATTTTGGGGTGAATTTTGGGGTATTTTGGGGTGCATTTTTTGGGGTGAATTTTGAGGTTTTTGGGGTGAATTTTGGGGGTTTGGGGGTGAATTTTTGGTTTATTTTGGGGTATTTGGGGAGGTTTTTGGCTGTTTTTGGATGAATTTTGGGTTACTTTGGGGGATTTTGGGCTGGTTTGGGTTTTTGGGGTGAATTTTTGGGTCATTTTGGGGTACTTGGGTGGGGATTTGGGGCGAATTTGGGGTAATTTGGGATATTTTGGGGTGAATTCGGGATATTTGAGGTTTTTGGGGTGAATTTTGGGGTGAATTCGGGGTTTTGGGGGTGAATTTTTGGGGTTTTGGGTGAATTTTAGGGTTTTGGGGTAAATTTGGGGTATTTTGGGGTGAATTTGGGGTATTTTGGGGTAAATTTGTGGTTTTTTGGGGTGAATTTGGGGTTTTTTTGCGGTGAGTTTGGGGTATTTTGGGGTGAATTTGGGGTTTTGGGGGTACCTGTGTTCCTGCGCTGGTTTTCGGGGGTCCAGTTTAACTCTTTGTAAAACTCTGGGGGGGCAAAGGCACAAAAAAGGGGGTGAAGACCCCCCCAAATCCCCCCAAAATCCCCCA
>NW_024369310.1:0-876 GCF_014805655.1 Passer montanus | reverse complement strand
TCTGGAGACAGTCTGCCATGACCCTTATCATACCGACTCCCTTCTCTCAATTTGGCCCCAATTAGAGTCACAAGGAGAGTGCTCCATGGAACGGTATCAGAAATTGAGATGTTATTTTGATTGTCAATTCTGAGCTGAACAAATCTTCAACTTCTACTATAAATATAATTATAACCAACATTAACAAACTTTAAGGATATACAGATTACCACGCAGATGTTTCGCATGGGTGGCTGTGTTCAGGGTTATGCTTCTTTTGGTGTTTTCCTCAGGACCAATTTCAAGTCTTTATCCTGTTGGCTCTAGTGCATTTGCTTGCCTCAGCTGGAGGTTGTACTGGACCTTTCACTCAACTTGCATGAGTCCACCCCCGCTCCTTTGTCCTTACTGCCTCCGGGTGCTGGAACAAGGGGGGTTGGGGGCCGCCTCTGTTGCCTCACTTCCCTCTTTCGCTTTCCTCCGTTCCCAGCAGGTCTCCTATGGAGATCTCAGAACCATGGTAGTAGAAAGTCCACACTCATTTCGGGGCTCTGAGCCGCTTGGGCTGCTAGCCCCATCTCAAACAACCCCACACACACACACTTGCCCCCCCTGTCCCCTCGGGGCCCACCCCTGCCTGTGGATGGGTGATACTTACCTGCTCCCCTGTGCCTCACGTGTGCCTCAGGCCTTTTTCCCAAATGCCAACACAAGGTCCCAGGTGGCCTGGGTGGGCGAGGGTGTATCCTGGCAGAGTCCCCGAGCTGTTAAAAATGAGAGCAGGCTCCCAGTACTAAAGTGGTTTCAGTATTTGTTATAGCGAAAAGAAAGACCTAATGCTAGGGGGCCCATGGGCCGGGCAGGAGCGTTCCAGTTGAGGATGCTGCAGCGCCGCTG
>NW_024369309.1:0-876 GCF_014805655.1 Passer montanus | reverse complement strand
TGTTATTTTTTTAGGCTGGTGTATGTTTACATGCCCTGAATCTTCTGTAGTTCTCCAGTTGCAGCTTTTTATTGCTTCTTAGTAGCTTAGTATGACTTTGGCAGAAAGTAGTTGATGATGCATGAGAGAGAGTGGTATCCACTAGGGTGTTTTTTTCCTCTTCATTTTAACGCACTGCATATGGGTATCTTCAGTATCCCATTTTATGTATTTTTACTATCAGTGCAAAGAAGTGGAACAAATGTGAGCAAGAACAGATTTCATTTGCTATTCCACTGCCATTATCCTGTTAGTACTTTATTACTTACTGAAAACCTATCTTGGAGTAATGGTGTGGTGCTGCTTACGAGCAAAGATGTGATTAATGGCAAGGTTTTGATCTTTTTTCTTTTGTAATGGGAATGGCTGACTTAGAGCAGAAGTTATGTCATTTACCTTACTCACTGAGGGTTTAACGTAAGCAGCGTGGAAGATGCCTGCTGTTTGCAGTAGAGCTGATAACATTACTCATTAGATATATTTTCTTCCAGTTGGTAGAGGCAAATACTGCCCATACAGATCTGAGTTTCTACATATGTATGCATTAGTCAGGGTAAGTGGTTAAGCAGTTTATGTGGATGTATTTCCGGCTCATGTCTGTTTGTAAAGCACTCCTGGTAATTGTTCCAGGTGTCAGAACTACATGATCAGTTGCCTAGATCACATGGAATTATCTTTGTTTCCTAACAATGATGGTTGAACCTTACTGTGCATGCTGGAGTGAGAAAGCAACAAAACAAAGAACTACAGTGACCTTTCTTTTTCTCATTAACCACTGCTTGACTTTATTGATTTCCTCAGACAAAGAATGGCCTTGGCTAGGACAGGACTGCCAGA
>NW_024369308.1:0-876 GCF_014805655.1 Passer montanus | reverse complement strand
TATTTTTGGGCTGATTTTTAGGATATTTTGGGGATATTTATGGGGCATTTTCAGGATATTTTTAGGACATTTTGGGGATATTTTTGGGCTGTTTTTGGGGCATTTTTGGGCTGATTTTTAGGATATTTTTGGGCTATTTTTGGGACATTTTCAAGATATTTTTAGGACATTTCGGGGACATTTTTGTGCCGATTTTTAGGATATTTTTAGGATATTTTTGGGCTGTTTTTGGGGCATTTTTGGGCTGATTTTTGGGATATTTTCAGGCTAATTTCAGGACATTTTTGGCACATTTTTGGGGTATTTTTGGGCTGATTTTTAGGATATTTTCCGGATAATTTCAGGGTATTTTCAGGACATTTTGGGGCTATTTTTGGGGCACTTTCAGGATATTTTTTGGGTTATTTTTGTGCTGTTTTGGGGCGTTTTTGGGCTGATTTTTAGGATATTTTCCGGATAATTTCAGGGTATTTTCAGGACATTTTTGGGGACATTTTTGGAGTATTTTTGGGGTGGTTTTGGGCCAATTTTTAGGATATTTTCCGGATAATTTCAGGGTATTTTCAGGACATTTTTGGGGACATTTTTGGAGTATTTTTGGGGTGGTTTTGGGCCAATTTTTAGGATATTTTCAGGGTAATTTCAGAACTACTTGGGGATATTTTGGGAACATTTTTGGGGTATTTGGGGGGTATTTTTGGGCTGATTTTTAGGCGATTTTCAGGGTATTTTCAGGAAATTTTCAGGAAATTTTTAGGATATTTTTAAGGCATTTTTTGGGTATTTTTGGGCCGATTTTTACAATATTTTGGGGATATTTATAGGGCATTTTGAATATATTTTGGGGCATTTTCAGGATATTTCTGGGGTTATTTT
>NW_024369307.1:9895-27917 GCF_014805655.1 Passer montanus | reverse complement strand
TTTTTTGGGAAGCCCCGGCTTCCAGCGGTGCCTCCGCACGGGAGCTCCTCATTCCCAACCCAAATCCCAAATCCTGGCAGTCCCCATTCCCCTTTATCCCCGTGGGATTCATTCCTGCATCCCGGCCCCCATTCCCTTCCCCCCCACGACATTCCCGAATCCTGGGACACAATTCCCCAAATCCCTGCAGGATTCGTTCCTGGATCCTGGGCCACCTTTCCCTCTATCCCTGCGGCATTCCCAGTATCCTGGTCCCCATTCCCATAGTTCTGATTCCAGTTCTAACTCCAGCCCTGATTCCAGCCCCAGTTCCAGCCCCAATTCCAGCCCCGAATCCAGTTCTGATTCCAGTTCTAATTCCAGCCCCAAATCCAGCCCCAGTTCCAATTCTGGTTCTAATTCCAGTTCTATTTCCAGCCCCAATTCCAGTTCTAACTTCAGTTCTAATTCCAGCCCTAATTCCAGTTCTAATTCCAGCCCTAATTCCGGACCCAAATCCAGTCCTGATTCCAGTTTTAATTCCAGTTCTATTTTCAGCCCCAATTCCAGTTCTAACTCCAGTTCTAATTCCAGCCCCAATCCCAGCCCCGATTCCAGCTCCAATTCTAGCCCTGATTCCAGTTCTAATTCCAGCCCTAATTCCAGCCCCAAGTCCAGTTCTAATTCCAGTTCTAATTCCAGCCCCAATTCCAGTCCCATTTTCCCTGCTCCACCTGCAGGGAATAATCCCAAAATCCAGGGAATCAGGAGAGGAGAGGGAATCCCAAAATCCAGGAAATTGGGAGAGGAGAGGGAATGAAATCCCAAAATCCAGGGAATTGGGAGAGGAGAGGGAATCCCAAAATTCAGGGAATGGGGAGAGGAGAGATCCCAAAATCCAGGGAATCGGGAGAGGGAATCCCAAAATTCAGAAAAACGGGAGGGGGAATAATCCCAAAATCCAGGGGAACTGGGAGTGCTGGGATTGGGAACTGGGATCCCTGGCACTGGAAAACTGGGAGTACTGGGATCGGGAACTGGGAGTGCCGGCACCCAGGGACTGGGATCCCCAGGACGGAGTTACTGGGAATACTGGGAATACTGGGACGCCCGTTCTGGGGTTACTGGGAGCCGATCCCAAATCCCTGTCCCGTGTCCCGGTCTCTGCCCGCTTTTCCAGGGCCCTTCCCGGTGCCCATTCCCGGCTCCTCTCCCGTCCCTTTCCTGCGGCTCCAGAGAGGATTTTCCATGGATTTTCTGTGGATTTTCCATGGAATTTCCAAGTATTTTCTGTGGATTTTCCATGGATTTTGGAGCCGCCTCCGGCGGGCTCTGCTGTCCCTGCAGCTCCTCGGCATTCCCGCTCATCCCGGGAGTGGGCAAACACCGGGATAAACCCGGGAATCGCTGGGATAAATCAGGGAATCGCTGGGATAAACCCGGGAATCGCCGGGATAAATCAGGGAATCGCCGGGATGAACTTGGGAATCAGCAGGATAAACCCAGGAATCGCTGGGATAAACCCGGGAATTGCTGGGATAAACTTGGGAATCATTGAGATAAACCCGGGAATCACCGGGATAAACTTGGGAATTGCTGGGATAAACTTGGGAATTACAGGGATAAACCTGGGAATCGCTGGGATGAACCTGGGAATCGTTGAGATAAACTTGGGAATTGCTGGGATGAACCTGGGAATCACTGGGGTAAACCCAGAAATTGCCAGGATAAACCTGGGAATTGCCGGGATAAACTTGGGAATCACTGGGGTGAACCTGGGAATTACTGGGATAAACTTGGGAATCGTTGAGATAAACTTGGAAATTGCTGGGATAAACCTGGGAATCAGCGGGATAAATCAGGGAATCGCCAGGATAAACCGGAATGGCTGGGGTAAACCCAGGAATCTCCGTTTTTTTTGGGAAGCCCCACACGGGAGCTCGTCATTCCCAGTGTGGATCCCGAATCCCAGTCCCCATTCCCTACATCCCCATGGAATTGGCGCTGCCCCGTGGCACGGCTGCCCTCCAACGCCGCCGCCGCCGCCGCCGCCGCCGGCCTCGCCGAGCAGCAGCACGTTGCCCAGGTGCGAGATGTAGCTGGAGGCGAGGCGCAGCGTCTCGATCTTGGAGAGCTTCCTGTCGGCCGGCTCGGTGGGGATCAGCGTGCGCAGCGCCGTGAACGCCGTGTTCACCGAGTTGGTGCGGTCCCGCTCGCGGGCGTTCGCTGTGTGCCGCTGCCGCGGCTCCCGGGCCAGCCGCCCGCGGCTCTTGCCGCTGCGCCGCTTGCCGCCCGGCATGCCGAACGCGGCGCCCTCCATGTGGAAGGGCTTCTCCTCCGAGCCCGAGCTCTCGCTGTTCTCCTCGTCCTCGGACAGCGCGCTGATCTCGGGGTACAGGAAGCGCCCCGGGGCCGAGCGCAGCATGGCGAAGGACATGCTGGAGAAGCGGGAGTGCCGCCGGGAGAGCGGGGCAGCCGCGGGGCGCTCAGCTGCGGCCGCTCATGGCTCTCGCCGATCCGCTCGGGGGGTTTTATCCCGCTCCCGCCCCGGCTTTTGGGGCTCTTACGCCGCTTTTACGCCGCTTTTATGCCGCTTTTATGCCGCTTTTTAGGGGTTTTGTCGCGCTGGTTCAGGTCTAGTCCGGGTTTTATCCCGGTGGCCGAGGGGTTAGATCGCGGGTTTATCCCGGGTTTGGGGGTTTCTATCCCGGTTTGCGGGCGGTTATCCCGGTTTATCCCCGGGTTTCGGGCTCGCCGCCGCTCCCGGCGCACGTGCGCATCCTCCGGGAGCCGCGGGCTGGAATTGCGGGGTTTTTATAGCGGCGGGAATGGGCGGCGCGGCCCCTCCTCCGGGCCCGGCTGCCTGGGAGAGGGAGCCTTTGGAAAGGGGAGCCCCAGGCCCGGCCTACCTGAGCTCACCCTCCGGGCCGGCCTTAACCCCTTCCTGCGCCACCTTCCCGCAGAGCTCGCCGCTCCTTTCCCGCTTTCCCTTTTGCTCCCGACCTGTTTTCCCCATAAATTCCCTTGTCCCAACCCCAAAGGTCAGCGGAGCTGCCAGGGGGGCTCTGGGATCCCTCTGGAATTTTCCCCCCACCCGAAACTCAAACTCGCCGCATTCGCTGCGACTTTCCCGGTTTTCCCCATAAATTCCCCTGTCCCAACCCCAAAAGTCGCCGGAGCTGCCAGGGGGGCTCTGGGATCCCTCTGGAATTCCTCTCCCACCCAGGACTCGCTGCATTCCCGGGGAATTCTCCTGCTCTTTCCCGGTTTTCCCCATAAATTCCCCTGTCCCAACCCCAAAAGTCGCCGGAGCTGCCAGGGGGGCTCTGGGATCCCTCTGGAATTCCTCTCCCACCCAGGACTCACCACATTCCTGCTCTTTCCCGGTTTTCCCCATAAATTCACTTGTCCCAACCCCAAAGGTCTCCGGAGGGGCTCTGGGATCCCTCTGGAATCCCATTCCCCAACGCGGGACTCGTATTCCTGGGGGATTCTCCTGCTCTTTCCCGGTTTTCCCCATGAATTCCCTTGTCCCAACCCCAAAGGTCCCGGGAGGGGCTCTGGGATCCCTCTGGAATTCCTCTCCCACCCCGGACTCGCATTCCCGGGGAATTCACCAATCCTTTCCCGGTTTTCCCCATGAATTCACTTGTCCCAACCCCAGAGGTCCCGGGAGGGGCTCTGGGATCCCTCTGGAATTCTGCCCTCGGCTCCGGCTGGAGCCAAGGGAATTCTCTCCCCACAACACTCTCCCGGTGTCCCGGTGATCCCATCCCGAGGATTCCCGGAGGGTTTTCCATGCCGGGATGGCACCGCTGGGAATTGGGAATTAACCCCGGGAAGGAATTGGGAATTAACCCTTGAGGAGCCGCCGCTGGGATCTGCTGGAATTCTCTGCCCGGGGAGAGCTGGGAGGGAATGGGAGCAGAGAATTCCAGAGGTGTCAGGTGCCATTCCCTGTCCCATTCCATGGGGGCAGCTCCCGACATCCCGGGGTGTTCCTGGGATTCTGGGGCAGCCCTGCTTCCCTGCCAGGCAGGAATTCCTTCCCAAAAATCCCATAAATCCTTGCCCTGGTGCTGTCCCTCCAGCCTGCATCCCAAACCCCTCTGCGGCTCTCCCAGAAAACCCTCTGGAAAGGCCCTGGGATCTCCCGGGATTCCCCTGCTCCTCCAGCTCGGGATTCCCGGGATCCACCCCATGGAATCCCCAGAGTATCCCGAGCCATCCCTAAACTCGGGGGATCCAGGAACCCCCCCATCTCCAGGCTGCCTCATCCCACCCCCAAACTCCAGGAATGTCCCGTCCCTGAGGCAGACCAGCATTCCCGGCTGGAAAAAGGCTGGAATGGCCGTTTTCCTGAGCTCCCCCCGCTTTTCCAGCGGCGCCTCCCAGGAGCTCCGCGCGGGAGGTTCATTCCCGGCCGGAGCGCGGCACCTTCCGTGCGCTCCCGCACTTAATCCCTGTCTCGGCAGCTTCCGAAATCCAACCTCTGTCATCCCCTTCCCGGCCCTCTGGAAGCTCCCGGGGCCATCTGCTTTCGTTTAGCGCCGGGAGCGATCCCGCGCCGCTGCCCCGGCACCTTCCAGCCGGCAGAATTCCCGGGAAAAGGCCGGGCCCCGCTGAGCCCGGCCCGGCTTGGGGCTGGGAATGATCCCCGCGGGCACGGGGGGGGATCCGAGCTGGGCTGGGGGTGCAGGGAGTCCCGAAATCCGTGGGATCAGGGCCAGAATCCGTGGGATCGAGGCCAAAATCTGTGGGATGGCGGCCAAAGTCTGTGGGATGGCGGCCAAAATCCGTGGAATAGCAGCCAAAATCCGTGGAATCGCAGCCAGGGATGTGGGGATGATCGTGGGCAGAGGCTGGGGGCACAGGGAGTCCCAGAATCCATGGGATGATAGCCAAAATCCATGAGATCATGGCCAAAATCTGTGGGATCACAGCCAAAATCCATGAGATCACGGCCAAAATCCAGGGAATCACAGCCAGGGATGAGGAGATGATTTGGGGCACAGGGAGTCCCAAAATCCATGGGATCACAGCCAAAATCCAGGGAAGCACAGCCAAAATCTGTGGGATCACAGCCAAAATCCATGATATCATAGCCAAAATCCATGAGATCACAGCCAAAATCCAGGGAATCGCAGCCAAAATCTGTGGGATCACAGCCAAAATCCAGGGAATCACAGCCAAAATCTGTGGGATCACAGCCAAAATCCAGGGAATCACAACCAAAGACAAGGAGATGATTTGGGGCACAGGGATTCCCAAAATCCATGGAATTGCAGCCAGGGATGTGGAGGTGATCATGGGCAGGGGTAGGGGTGCACAGGGAGTCCCAAAATCCGTGGAATTGCAGCCAGGGAGAAGGAGATGATTTGGGACACTGCCAGAATCCAGGGAATTCTGGCAGAAGATGACTGGGGGCACAGGGAGTCCCAAAATCCGTGGAATTGCAGCCAGGGATGTGGAGGTGATCATGGGCAGGGGTAGGGGTGCACAGGGAGTCCCAAAATCCATGAGATCAAAATCCGTGGAATTGCAGCTAAAATCCATGGGATCAATTCTGGCAGAAGATGACTGGGGGCACAGGGAGTCCCAAAATCCGTGGAATTGCAGCCAAAATCCATGGAATTGCAGCCAGAGTCACAGCTATGGACACAGGGATCAGGAGCACAGGGATTCCCAAAATCCATGGAATTGCAGCCAGAATCCATGGAATTGCAGCCAGGGTCATGGAGGTGATTGTGGGCAGAGGCTGGGGGCACAGGGAGTCCCAGAATCCATGGAATTGGAGCCAGAATTTATGGAATCCTCCAGGGTTTCCCTGGAATTCCCTTACGATCTCCCTGGAATTCCCTGGAATTCCCTCACCCTTTCTCCACGGATTCCCTGGAATTCCCTCACGATCTCCTCCAAGGATTCCCTGGAATTCCTTCACCCGTTTCTCCTGGGATTCCCTGGAATTCCCTCACCCTTTTTTCCAAGGATTCCCTGGAATTCCCTTGTCCCTTTCTCCTGGAATTCCCTGGAATTCCCTCACCCTTTCTCCACGGATTCCCTGGAATTCCCTCACGATCTCCTCCAAGGATTCCCTGGAATTCCTTCACCCGTTTCTCCAGGGATTCCCTGGAATTCCCTCACCCTTTTTCCAAGGATTCCCTGGAATTCCCTCACCCTTTTTTCCAAGGATTCCCTGGAATTCCCTTACCCCTTTCTCCAGGGATTCCCTGGAATTCCCTCACCCTTTTTTCCAAGGATTCCCTGGAGTTCCCTCACCCCTTTCTCCAGGGATTCCCTGGAATTCCCTCACCCTTTTTTCCAAGGATTCCCTGGAGTTCCCTCACCCCTTTCTCCAGGGATTCCCTGGAATTCCCTCACCCTTTTTTCCAAGGATTCCCTGGAGTTCCCTCACCCCTTTCTCCAGGGATTCCCTGGAATTCCCTCACCCTTTTTTCCAAGGATTCCCTGGAGTTCCCTCACCCCTTTCTCCAGGGATTCCCTGGAATTCCCTCACCCTTTTTTCCAAGGATTCCCTGGAGTTCCCTCACCCCTTTCTCCAGGGATTCCCTGGAATTCCCTCACCCTTTTTTCCAAGGATTCCCTGGAGTTCCCTCACCCCTTTCTCCAGGGATTCCCTGGAATTCCCTCACCCTTTTTTCCAAGGATTCCCTGGAGTTCCCTCACCCCTTTCTCCAGGGATTCCCTGGAATTCCCTCACCCTTTTTTCCAAGGATTCCCTGGAGTTCCCTCACCCCTTTCTCCAGGGATTCCCTGGAATTCCCTCACCCTTTTTTCCAAGGATTCCCTGGAGTTCCCTCACCCCTTTCTCCAGGGATTCCCTGGAATTCCCTCACCCTTTTTTCCAAGGATTCCCTGGAGTTCCCTCACCCCTTTCTCCAGGGATTCCCTGGAATTCCCTCACCCTTTTTTCCAAGGATTCCCTGGAGTTCCCTCACCCCTTTCTCCAGGGATTCCCTGGAATTCCCTCACCCTTTTTTCCAAGGATTCCCTGGAGTTCCCTCACCCCTTTCTCCAGGGATTCCCTGGAATTCCCTCACCCTTTTTTCCAAGGATTCCCTGGAGTTCCCTCACCCCTTTCTCCAGGGATTCCCTGGAATTCCCTCACCCTTTTTTCCAAGGATTCCCTGGAGTTCCCTCACCCCTTTCTCCAGGGATTCCCTGGAATTCCCTCACCCTTTTTTCCAAGGATTCTCTGGAATTCCCTCACCCTTTCTCCAAGGATTCCCTGGAATTCCCTCACCCTTTCTCCAAGGATTCCCTGGAATTCCCTCACCCTTTCTCCAAGGATTCCCTGGAATTCCCTCACCCTTTCTCCAAGGATTCCCTGGAATTCCCTCACCCTTTCTCCAAGGATTCCCTGGAATTCCCTCACCCTTTCTCCAAGGATTCCCTGGAATTCTCTCACCCTTTCTCCTGGGTTTCCCTGGAATTCCCTCGCCCTTTCCTCCAAGGATTCCCTGGAATTCCCTCACCCTTTTTTCCAAGGATTCCCTGGAGTTCCCTCACCCCTTTCTCCAGGGATTCCCTGGAATTCCCTCACCCTTTTTTCCAAGGATTCTCTGGAATTCCCTCACCCTTTCTCCAAGGATTCCCTGGAATTCCCTCACCCATTTTTCCAAGGATTCCCTGGAATCCCCTGCCCTCCCCTCACCCTTTTCCCGGTGTTTTTCCCTTCCAGGACATCCGGAACACGGTGGGGAACATTCCCATGGAATGGTACCAGGATTTCCCGCACATCGGGTACGACCTGGACGGGAAGAGGATCTACAAACCCCTGCGGAGCAAGGACGAGCTGGACCTCTTCCTGGAGAAGATGGAAAACCCGGAATACTGGTGAGGAATTCCCGGGAAGGGCCTGGAAAAACCTCGGGATGGCGGGAGGTGTCCCATGGGATGGGGATGAGCCTTAAAATCCCAAAGTGTTCCGTGATTCCGTGGATGTACTGCACACGTGGGATTTGTGTGGGCTTGGAGTTCCCAAAATTCCTGGAATTCAGGGTTCTGGAGGCTTCCTGAGGTTTCCCGGGGTGATTCTGGATTTGTGGATTTGGGATCGGGCACGGAGCCTCCCTCCCTCCCATCCAGCCTCAGCTGCATCCCGGGAATCCCTCTGCTTCCTGGGAAATTCCCTCTGCATCCCAGGAATCCATGTCCATCCCAGGGCTCCCTGCCCTGATCCTGGGAATCCCTGTCCATCCTGGGAATCCTGTCCTGCATCCCGGGAATCCTTCCCCATTCCCTCCCCATCCCGGGAATCCCTGTGTCCATCCCTGTCCTCATCCTGGGAATCCCAAGAATCCCTGTCCCATATCCCGGAATCCCGGTGTCCATCCTGGTGTCCCACATCCCACTGTCCATCCCGGTGTCCATTCCAGTGTCCATCCCTGTGTCCATCCTGGGATTCCAGTGTCCACATCCCGGTGTCCATCCCTGTGTCCATCACTGTCTCACATCCCGGTGTCCATCCCGGTGTCCATCCCAGGATTCCGATGTCCACATCCCAATGTCCATTCCTGTGTCCATCCCGGTGTCCATCCCTGTCCCCCACATCCTGGTGTCCATTCCAGTGTCCATCCCAGTGTCCATCCCGGGATTCCGATGCCCATATTCTGGTGTCCATATCCCGGTGTCCATCCCAGTGTCCGTCCCAGGATTCCAGTGTCCCACATCGCCGTCTCCATCCCAGTGTCCATATCTTGGTGTCCATCCCAGTGTCCATCCTAGTGTCCCCCCCATCCCGGTGTCCCCATGTCCTGGTGTCCACGTCCCGGTGTCCCCCATGTCCCGGTGTCCATGTCCCGGCGTGCCCCATGTGGCAGTGTCCATGCTGGTGTCCCCCATGGCAGTGTCCATGTCCCTGTGTCTCAAATCCCTGTGCCCCATGTCCCGGTGTCCCCATGTCCCAGTGTCCCCCATGTCCCAGTGTCTCCCATGCCGGTGTCCCCCATCCCTGTCCCCCATGGTGGTGTCCGTCCCCCCGCGTGCCCCATGTGGTGGTGTCCATCTGGTGTCCATGTCCCAGTGTCCCCCATGTCCATATCCCGGAATCCCGGTGTCCATCCTGGTGTCCCACATCCCACTGTCCATCCCGGTGTCCATTCCAGTGTCCATCCCTGTGTCCATCCTGGGATTCCAGTGTCCATATCCTGGTGTCCATCCCTGTGTCCATCACTGTCTCACATCCCGGTGTCCATCCCGGTGTCCATCCCAGGATTCCGATGTCCACATCCCAATGTCCATTCCTGTGTCCATCCCGGTGTCCATCCCTGTCCCCCACATCCTGGTGTCCATTCCAGTGTCCATCCCAGTGTCCATCCCGGGATTCCGATGCCCATATTCTGGTGTCCATATCCCGGTGTCCATCCCAGTGTCCGTCCCAGGATTCCAGTGTCCCACATCGCCGTCTCCATCCCAGTGTCCATATCTTGGTGTCCATCCCAGTGTCCATCCTAGTGTCCCCCCCATCCCGGTGTCCCCATGTCCTGGTGTCCACGTCCCGGTGTCCCCCATGTCCCGGTGTCCATGTCCCGGCGTGCCCCATGTGGCAGTGTCCATGCTGGTGTCCCCCATGGCAGTGTCCATGTCCCTGTGTCTCAAATCCCTGTGCCCCATGTCCCGGTGTCCCCATGTCCCAGTGTCCCCCATGTCCCAGTGTCTCCCATGCCGGTGTCCCCCATCCCTGTCCCCCATGGTGGTGTCCGTCCCCCCGCGTGCCCCATGTGGTGGTGTCCATCTGGTGTCCATGTCCCAGTGTCCCCCATGTCCCAGTGTCCCCCATGTCCCAGTGTCCATGTCCAGGTGTCCCCCATGGTGGTGTTCATACCCCAGTGTCCCCCATGTGGCAGTGTCCATCCTGGTGTCCCCCATGTCCTGGTGTCCCCCATGTTCCGTTGTCCATGTCCCAGTGTGCCCCATGTGGTGGTGTCCATCTGGTGTCCATCCCGGTGTCCCTCATGCTGGTGTCCCCATGCCCTGGTGTCCCCCATGCTGGTGTCCATCCCGGTGTCCCCCATGTCCTGGTGTCCCCATGCCCTGGTGTCCCCCATGCTGGTGTCCATCCCGGTGTCCCCCATGCTGGTGTCCCCATGCCCCGGTGTGCATCCCAGAATTCCGATGCCCATATCCCGGTGTCCATCCCAGTGTCCGTCCCAGCGTCCATCCTAGTCTCCCCCACATCCCGGTGTCCCCCATGTCCTGGTGTCCCCCATGTCCCCATGTCCATGCTGGTGTGCCCCATGACAGTGTCCATATCCCCGTGTCCCAAATCCCTGTCCCCCACGTCCCGGTGTCCCCCACGTCCCGATGTCCCTCACATCCCGGTGTCCCCCACATCCCAGTGTCCATGTCCCGGTGTCCCCCACGTCCCGGTGTGCCCCACATTCCAGTGTCCCCCACATCCCGGTGTCCATGTCCTGGTGTCCCCCATGTCCCGGTGTCCCCCACATCCCGGTGCGCCCCACGTCCCGGTGTCCCCCACGTCCCGGTGTGCCCCACGTCCCGATGTCCCTCACATCCCGGTGTCCCCCACATCCCCGTGTCCATGTCCCGGTGTCCCCCACGTCCCGGTGTCCCCCATGTCCCGGTGTCCCCCACATCCCGGTGTCCCCCACGTCCTGGTGTCCCCCACATCCCGGTGTCCCCCATGTCCCGGTGTCCCCCATGTCCTGGTGCGCCCCACGTCCCGGTGTCCATGTCCCGGTGTCCCAAATCCCTGTCCCCCATCCCCGTATCCATCCCGGTGTCCATGTCCCAGTGTCCATGTCCCGGTGCCCCACATCCCGGTGTGCCCCATGTCCCGCTGTGCCCCACATCCCGATGTCCCCCACATCCCGATGTCCCCCACGTCCCGGTGTCCCCCACGTCCCGGTGTGCCCCATGTCCCGATGTCCATGTCCCGGTGTCCATGTCCCGGTGTGCCCCATGTCCCGGTGTCCCCCACGTCCCGGTGTCCATGTCCCGGTGTCCCACGTCCCAGTGTCCCCCATGTCCCGGTGTCCCCCATGTCCCGGTGTCCCCCACATCCCAGTGTGCCCCACGTCCCGGTGTCCCCCACGTCCCCGTGTCCATGTCCCGGTGCCCCACGGGCCGGTGTCCGTGTGTCCGGGCAGGCGCACGGTGCAGGACCGGCAGACGGGGGCGGAGGTGGCCCTGTCGGAGGAGCAGCTGGAGCTGGTGCAGCGCCTGCAGCGGGGACACTTCGGGGACGTCAACTTCGACCCCTACGAGGTGAGACATTCCCAGCGGGAACGGGGGCATCCCTGGGACGGGATTCCCACTGGGAATGGGGCGGAATTCCCACCGGGAATGCGTGGGAGGAGGCCCCAGGGCTGGAATTCCCAAAGGGGATGGGGCTGGAATTCCCACCGGGAATGCGTGGGAGGAGGCCCTGGGCATGGAATTCCCAAAGGGAATGCATGTGAAATGGCCCCAGGGGTGGAATTCCCAAAGGGGATGGGGCTGGAATTCCCACCGGGAATGGGGCGGAATTCCCACCGGGAATGCATAGGAGAAGGCCCTGGGCATGGAATTCCCAACGGGAATGGGGCTGGAATTCCCACCGGGAATGCGTGGGAGGAGGCCCTGGGCATGGAATTCCCAAAGGGAATGCATGTGAAATGGCCCCAGGGGTGGAATTCCCAAAGGGGATGGGGCTGGAATTCCCACCGGGAATGGGGCGGAATTCCCACCGGGAATGCATAGGAGAAGGCCCTGGGCATGGAATTCCCAACGGGAATGGGGCTGGAATTCCCACCGGGAATGCGTGGGAGGAGGCCCCGGGCATGGAATTCCAAAAAGGGAATTCTGAAAGGGGAGGTCCTGGGGCTGGAATTCCCAACAGGAATGGGGCGGAATTCCCATTGGGAATGTGGGGGAGGAGGCCCTGGGCATGGAATTCCCACCAGGAATGCTGGAAGGAGAGGCCCAAGGGATGGAATTCCCGCCAGGAACACCCAAGGGGAGATCCTGGGGGCAGAATTCCCGCTGGGAATGTGGGAGGGGAGATCCTAGGGATGGAATTCCCACCAGGAATGCTGTAAGAGGAGGCCCCAGGGATGGAATTCCCACCAGGAATGTGGGAGGGGAGGCCCCAGGGATGGAATTCCCATTGGGAATGATGAAAGGGGAGATCCTGGGAGCAGAATTCCCAAAGGGAATGTGGGAGGTGCGTCCCTGGGGGTGGAATTCCTGCTGGGAATGAGGGCAGAATTCCCACCAGGAATGCAGGAGGTGAGGCCCTGGGGTGGAATTCCCATTGGGAACGTGGGAGGTGAGGCCCTCGGGGCAGAATTCCCACTGGGAATCCAGGCCGGGGGCTGAGCATTCCCGGTTTTCCAGCCGTCCGTGGATTTCTTCAGCCACGAGGTGCGGATCCACCCGGTGACCAACCGGCCGGCGGACAAGCGGAGCTTCATCCCTTCCCTGGTGGAGAAGGAGAAGGTGGGAGAAAGGAAAAGCCCGGAATTCTGGCGGGAGATCCGGGTGGGGAAGCTGAGGAGGGCGGGAAGATCCCGGTGGGATGAGAATTGGAAAGATCCCAGTGGGATGAGGAGATTGGGAAGATCCCAGTGGGATGAGGAGAAGGGAAAAGCTGAAGAGAACGGGAAGATCCAGGTAGGATGAGGAGGATGGAAAAGCTGAAGAGAGTGGAAAGTTCCCAGTGGGATCAGGAGAATGGAAGGATCCTGGTGGGATGAGGAGGGTGGAAAAGCCCTGGTGGGATGGGGAAACCAGAAAGATCCAGGTGGGATGAGAAGATCGGGAAGATCCAGGTTGGATGGGGAGGACGGAAAAATCCAGGTGGGATGGGGAAACTGGAAAAATCCCAGTGGGATGAGGAGGATGGAAAGATCCTGGTGGGATCAGGAGGATGGAAAATGAGGAGATTGGAAAGATCCCTGTGGGATGAGGAGATTGGAAAGTCCTGCTGGGATCAGGAGGATCCATGGAAAGCTGAGGAGGGTGTAAAAGCTCAGGTGGGATGAGATTGGAAAGATCCCAGTGGGATGAGGAGATTGGAAAGATCCCAATGGGATGAGATCGGAAAAGTCGGGAGCATGGGAAGATCCCAGTGGGATGAGGTTGGAAAGATCCTGGTGGGATGAGGAGGGTGGAAAGATCCAGGTGAGATCAGGAGGATGGAGAAGCTGAAGAGGATGGAAAGATCCCAATGGAATGAGGAGATTGGAAAAGCTGGGAGTGTGGGAAGATCCCGGTGGGATCAGGAGATTGGGAAGATCCTGGTGGGATGAGGAGGGTAGAAAGGTGGGTAGGATGGGGAAACCGGAAAGATCCAGGTGGGATGAAAAGGATGGAAAGATCCTTGTAGGATGTGGAGATTGGGAAGATCCAGGTGGGATGGGGAGAGTGGGAAGATCCAGGTGGGATCAGGAGGATGGAAAAACTGGAGATTGGAAAGATCCCAATGGGATGAGATCGGAAAAGTCGGGAGCATGGGAAGATCCCAGTGGGATGAGGTTGGAAAGATCCTGGTGGGATGAGAAGGGTGGAAAGATGTGGATGGGATGGGGAAACCAGAAAGATCCAGGTGGGATGAGGAGATTGGGAAGATCCTGATTGGATGGGGAGGATGGAAAGATCCAGGTAGGATCAGGAGATTGGAAAGATCCCAATGGGATGAGGAAAATGGAAAATCTGGGAACGTGGGAAGATCCTGGTGGGATGAGGAGGGTGGAGAAACCCCGGTGGAATTGGGAGATTGGGAAGATCCAGGTGGGGTGGGGAGGATGGAAAGATCCCAATGGATTGAGATTGGAAAAATCCAGATGGGATCAGGAGGATCCATGGAAAGCTGAGGAGGGTGGAAGAGCTCCGGTGGGATGAGGAGATTGGAAAGATCCCGGTGGGATCGGGAGATTGGAAAGGTCCTGGTGGGATGAGAAGGCTGGAAAGATCCAGGTGGGATCAGGAGGATCCATGGAAAGCTGAGGAGGGTGGAAGAGCTCCGGTGGGATGAGGAGATTGGAAAGATCCAGATGGGATCTGGAGGATCCATGGAAAGCCAAGGAGAGTGGAAAGATCCTGGTGGGATCAGGAGATTGGAAAGATCCCGGTGGGATCGGGAGATTGGAAAGGTCCTGGTGGGATCAGGAGGATCCATGGAAAGCTGAGGAGGGTGGAAGAGCTCCGGTGGGATGAGGAGATTGGAGAGATCCCAGTGGGATCAGGAGGATCCATGGAAAGCTGAGGAGGGTGGAAGAGCTCCGGTGGGATGAGGAGATTGGAGAGATCCCAGTGGGATCAGGAGGATCCATGGAAAGCTGAGGAGAATGGAGAAGCTCTGGTGGGATCAGGAGATTGGAAAGATCCTGGTGGGATCAGGAGATTGGAAAAGTCCTGGTGGGATGAGGAGGATCTATGGAAAGCTGAGGAGATTGGAAAGACCCCAGTGGGATGAGGAGATTGGAAAGATCCAGACGGGATTTGGGAGGATCCATGGAAAGCTGAGGAGATTGGAAAGACCCCGGTGGGATCAGGAGATTGGAAAGATCCAGATGGGATTTGGAGGATCCATGGAAAGCTGAGGAGGGTGGAAGAGCTCTGGTGGGATGAGGAGGATGGAAAGATCCAGGTGGGATGAGATTTGAAAAATCCAATTCCCATTCCCCATTCCCATTCCCCATTCCCATTCCCCATTCCCATTGTCCCATTACCCCATTTTCCCCCCTCCCTATTTTTCCCAATCCCACCCCCATTATCCCATTCCCCATTGTCCCATCCCCATGTTACCCCTCCCCGTTTCCCCCAATCCCCGTCCCCATTCCCGCGGCATTCCGGCAGGAGCTGGCCTGGCGGCAGCAGGAGCCGTCGGAGCGGCGCCTGAGCTTCGTGCCGCGGCGCTTCCCGAGCCTGCGCGCCGTGCCCGCCTACCCGCGCTTCATCCACGAGCGCTTCGAGCGCTGCCTCGACCTCTACCTCTGCCCCCGCCAGCGCAGGATGCGGGTGGGCACCGTCCCAGAAACCCCCAAAACCCGGGAACGCGGCGCCGGGAGCGCCGGCACGGCCTCCCCGCCCCTCCCGGGAATTCCCGTCCGGAGCCGGGGACGGATCCCCGGGAGCGGCTGGGATCGCTGTGGTGTCCGTCCCGCAGGTCAACGTGGATCCTGAGGATCTCATTCCCAAACTGCCCAGGCCGAGGGATCTGCAGCCCTTCCCCACCACCCAGGCCCTGGTGAGGGATTTTTTGGGGAATGTTCCCCTGGAATTTGGTGGAAATCTGGGATTTGGGGCCTCGGGAAGCAGGGCCAAGGATTCCTGGGAGAGGCTGGGAAAAGGGGCCGATCCCAGCGGGAATTCCTGCAGCTCTGGGAAATGTTCCCGTGAATCCCTGGAAAATGGGGCTGGGGATGGTCTCCCTTTCCCGGGATTTTTGGGAATGGCTCCGGAAAACTTCCCAGGAGTGGCTGAGGGAGCTTGGCAGGGCTTATTCCGGAGAAAAATGGGATTGAAGGGATCCAGAGGGATCCAGGGTGGGATCTGCTCCCAGGGAACAGGGGCAGGATCCCGGGAATGGCCTCGGGTTGGGATTTTCGGGAATATTCCCCTGGAATTTGGTGGAATTCTGGGATTTGGGGCCTCGGGAAGCAGGGAGGGGACTGAGGATGAGGGTTCCTGGGAGAGGCTGGGAAAAGGAATTCCAGCTGGAATTCCTGTGACTCTGGGAAATGTTCTCGTGGATCACTGGAAAATGGGGCTGGGGAGAATCCCTCTTTCCCAGGATTTTTGGGAATGGGTCTGGAGAACTTCCCAAGAACAGCTGAGGGAGCTGTTGGGGCTCATCCCAGAGAAAAGCGGGATTGAAGGGATCCAGGGGGATCCAGGGCAGGATCTGCTCCCAGGGAACGGGGACAGGACCTGGGAGACAGCCTCGGGTTGGGATTTTCAGGAATATTCCCCTGGAATTTGGTGGAATTCTGGGATTTGGAGCCCTGGGAATCAGGGCAGGGACTGAGGCTGAGGGTTCCTGGGAGAGGCTGGGAAAAGGGGCCGATCCCAGCTGGAATTCCTGCTCTGGGAAATGGTCCTGGGGATCCCTGGAAAACAGGGCCAAGGAGGGTCTCCCTTTCCCAGGATTTTTGGGAATGGCTCCAGAAAACTTCCTAAGAGAAGCTGAGGGAGCTCGGTGGGGCTCATCCCAGAGAAAAGTGGGATTGAAGGGATCCAGGGTGGGATCTGCTCCCAGGGAACAGGGACGGGACCCTAGGAACAGCCTTGGGTTGGGATTTTTGGGAATATTCCCCTGGAAGGGGCTGGAATTCTGGGCTGAAATCCCCATTCCCAGGATTTCCCCTCCCTGTGGATGTGGAATGGGGTGGCCTTGGCTGTGCTCTCTCCAGATCCCAAATTCCTCCTCCCTTCCCAAAATCCCAAATTCCTCCTCCCTTCCCGAGCATTCCGGAGCAGCTCCCGGAGGCTCCCAGGGAGCTCCCGGGATTTGGGATTCTCCCTCATTCCCGATTTTCTCCCAGATCTACCGCGGCCACTCCAGCCTGGTGCGGACCCTGAGCGTCTCCCCCAGCGGGCAGTGGTTGGCGTCAGGTACGGATCCCCCCTGGACTGGGAATTCCCGGGATAAATCCCGTGGATCCACAGCCCAGCTCCACCCGGAGCTGCTCCGGGGCCAGCTTTGGGATCGGGGATTTTCCCCCTGGAAAATCCCAACCTCGGCCCCGGGGCAGGATCCTGGGATTGGCTCCATCCTGTGGCAGCCTGGAAAACTCCGGAGCTTTTCCAGCTGCTCTGGGGTCCCAATCCCATTCTCGTTACCCCATTCTCAATCCCATTCCCATTATTGCATTCCCATTATTGCAATCCCATTCTCATTATCCCATTCCCATTCTCCCAATATCCCATTCGTGATCACAATCCTAATCCCATTCCCATTATCCCATTATCCCATCCCCAATCCCATCCGCATTCCCATTTCCATCTCATTCCCATCCTGTTCCCATCTCCATTCCCATCCCATTCCCATTCCCGTTATCCCTTTCCCATCCCCTTTCCCATTCACATTCCCATTATCCCATCCCAATCCTATTTCCATTATCCCATCCCCATTATCCTATCCCGATTCCTTTTATCCCATCTCCGTCATCCCATCCTCATTCCCATTATCCCACCCCCATTATCCCCTTTCCATTATTCCATTATCCCATCCCAATTCCCATTATCCCATTTCCATCATTCCATTATCCCGTCCCCATTTCCTTTATCCCATCCCCATTGTCCCATCTCTATTCCCTTTATCCCATTCCCAATATCCCATTTCCATTATCCCATCCCCATTATCCCACTATCCCAACCCTATTCCCGTTATCCCATTATCCCATTCCCATTATCCCATCCCTATCATCCCATGTCCATCATCTCATCCCCATTCCCATTATCCCATTCCCATTATCCCATTTCCATAATCCTATTATCCCATCCCCATCATCCCATCCCCATTCCCATTATCCAATCCCCATCCCCGTTATCCCATTCCCATTATCCCATCCCCATCCCATTATCCCATCCCCATGCCATTATCCCATTCCCTTTATCCCATTCCCATCATCCCATTCCCTTTATCCCATCCCCATCATCCCGTTATCCCGTTGTTATCCCATCCCCATCCCCTTTATCCCATTCCCTTTATCCCATCCCCATCCCCATTATCCCGTTGTTATCCCATCCCCATTATCCCATTCCCGCTGTTATCCCGCTGTTACCCCGCCGTGTGTGTGTTCCAGGCTCGGACGACGGCACGGTGCGGTTCTGGGAGGTGAGCACGGCGCGCTGCCTGCGCACGCTGACCCTCGGCGCCGTCGTCAAGAGCGTGGCCTGGAACCCCAACCCCGGCGTCTGCCTGCTGGCCGTGGCCGTGTGAGTGATCCCCTGGGATAATTCCCTGATTTCCCTGGAACCCCAACCCCGGCGTCTGCCTGCTGGCCGTGGCCGTGTGAGTGATCCCCTGGGATCATCCCCTGGGATAATTCCCTGATTCCCCTGGCCCCCCGAC
>NW_024369307.1:0-8603 GCF_014805655.1 Passer montanus | reverse complement strand
TCCCCTGGGATAATTCCCTGATTTCCCTGGAACCCCAACCCCGGCGTCTGCCTGGTGGCCGTGGCCATGTGAGTGATCCCCTGGGATAATTCCCTGGGATAATCCCCTGGGATCATTCCCTGGAACCCCAACCCCGGCGTCTGCCTGCTGGCCGTGGCCGTGTGAGTGATCCCCTGGGATAATTCCCTGATTTCCCTGGAACCCCAACCCCGGCGTCTGCCTGCTGGCCGTGGCCGTGTGAGTGATCCCCTGGGATCCTTCCCTGGGATAATCCCCTGGGATAATTCCCTGGAACCCCAACCCCGGCGTCTGCCTGCTGGCCGTGGCCGTGTGAGTGATCCCCTGGGATAATTCCCTGATTTCCCTGGAACCCCAACCCCGGCGTCTGCCTGGTGGCCGTGGCCATGTGAGTGATCCCCTGGGATAATTCCCTGGGATAATCCCCTGGGATCATTCCCTGGAACCCCAACCCCGGCGTCTGCCTGCTGGCCGTGGCCATGTGAGTGTTCTCCTGGCATCCTTCCCACATTCCCTGGGATCATTTCCTGGGATCCTCCCCACATTCCCCTGGAACCCCAGCCATTCCATCGGCCTGGTTGCCATGTGAGTCCCCTGGGATCATTCCCAGGGGTCATTCCCCTGGGATCATTCCCAGATTTCCCAACCCCTCCATCTCCCTGGTGGCCATGTGAGTCCTCTGGGATCCGTCCCAGGGATCATTCCCAGTTTTCCTCTGGAGATCCCAGATCCTCTGCCAGAGTTCATTCCGTGCCTGGATTTGGAGCATCCCAATCCCAATCCTGTCCCACAGGGAGTTCCCTGATCCCGGATTTCCCCTGATCCCAGATTCCTTAGGGATGAGCAGGTGCTCCTGGGGTGGATTCCCTCATCCCGGATTTCACATTCCCTAGGGATAAACAACCGCTCCTAGGAAGGTTTCTGTGATCCCAGAGGATTCCCTGGTCCCGGATTTCCCCCTCGTCCTGGGTTTCCCATTCCCCCATTCCCCAGGGATGAGCAGGTGCTCCTGGGGGGAATTCCCTGATCCCAGATTTCCCCTGATCCCAGATTCTTTAGCAATGAGCAGGTGCTCCTGGGGAGGTTTCTGTGATCCCAGAGGATTCCCTGATCCCATATTTCCCCTTGATCCCGGGTTTCCCATTCCCCCATTCCCCAGGGATGAGCAGCTGCTCCTGGGGAGAATTCCCTGATCCCAGATTTCCCCTGATCCCGGATTTCCCCTGATCCCAGATTCTTTAGGAATGAGCAGGTGCTTTGGGGAGGGTTCCCTGATCCCAGAGGATTCCCAGATTCCCCCTGATCCCGGGTTTCCCGTTCCCCAGAGATGAGCAGCTGCTCCTGGGGGGGAATTCCCTGATCCCAGAGGATTCCCTGATCCCGGTTTTCCCGTTCGTTCCCCAGGGATGAGTAGGTGTTCCTGGGGGGGAATTCCCTGATCCCAGAGGATTCCCTGATCCCAGATTCTTTAGGAATGAGCAGCTGCTCCTGGGGAGGATTCCCTGATCCCGGGTTTCCCATTCCCCAGGGATGAGCAGGTGTTCCTGGGGAGGGTTCCCTGATCCCAGAGAATTCCCGGATTCCCGCTGATCCCGGTTTTCCCGTTGGTTCCCAGGGACGAGCAGGTGCTCCTGGTGAACCCGGGCCTCGGGGACCGGCTGCTGGTGGCAGCCACGGACCAGCTCCTGGATTCCTGGGAAGCGCCGGAGGAGGAGCGGGTGCAGCCGGTGCGCTGGGTGCCGGCCGGCCCCGAGGAGCGCGCCAAGGGGATCCGCCTGCTGGTGCAGCACGGCAAGGTGGGAGCGCCACTCCCGGGATCCCGCTGGGACCGGCATTCCCGGGATCTGGGTGGGATCGGCATTCCCGGGATCCAGGTGGGATCAGCATTCCCAGGGTTCGGGTGGGATCAGCTTTCCCTCAATCCAGCTGGAATCGACATTCCTGGGATCTGGGTGGGATCGGTATTCCCAGGGTTCGGGTGGGATCAGATTTGCCTTGATCCAGCTGGGACTGGCATTCCTGGGATCCCACTGGGATCGGCATTCCCAGGATCCGGCTGGGATCAGCATTCCCAGGACCTGATTGGGATCAGCATTCCCGGGATCCAGCTGGGAGCGGCATTCCCGGGATCTGGGTGGGATCGGCATTCCTGGGATCCCGCTGGGATTGGCATTCCCGGGATCCCGTTGGGATTGGGATCTGATTGGGATCAGCTTTCCCAGAATCCGGGTGGGATCAGCATTCCCAGGATCTGATTGGGATCAGCTTTCCCAGGATCCGGGTGGGATCAGCATTCCCAGGATCTGATTGGGATCGGCATTCCTGGGATCTGGGTGGGATTGGCATTCCTGGGATCCGGGTAGGCGCAGTGTTCCCAGGATCTGGCGGGGCTCAGCATTCCCGGGATCTGGGGCCTGTGGATCAATCCCAGCCCAGGACCCTGGGCTCGTTCCCACATCTGCATCCCGAGGGACACAATTCCAAGAGGATCCTTGTTCCCTGCTCCACATCCCGAGGGTGGGATCCCAAATGGATCCTGACTCTCTCCCCACATCCCAAGGGATCCCTTTTCATTCATGGGAATCCCGGGAAGTGCCGGAGCCTCTCCCCTGCCCCGTTTTCCAGGGATCCCCAGGAACATTTCCCGGAGCCACAGGAATTCCAGCTGGGATTGGCCCCTTTTCCCAGCTTCTCCCAGGAATCCTCAGCCTCAGTCCCTGCCCAGCTTCCCAGGACCTCAAATCCTGGAATTCCAGCCCTTTCCAGTAGAATATTCCCAAAAATCCCAACCCGAGGCCATTCTCTGGGTCCTGTCCTGTTCCCTGGGAGCAGATCCCGCCCTGGATCCCTTCAATCCCGGTTTTCTCTGGGATGAGCCCCAACAGCTCCCTCAGTCATTCCTGGGAATTCCCGCATTTCCCAATCCCATTCCCAATCCCATTCCCATTCCCATCCGTGGACCCACCAACCACTCTTTCTCCCTCTCCCCTTCCCCGATCCCACTGTTCCCACCGTGGGAGCTCCAGGATGATCCAGAAAGTTGGGATCTCACCTGGATCCCATTCCTGTTCTCATTCCCAATCTCGTTCCCATTCCCATTCCCACCGTGGGAGCTCCAGGATGATCCAGAAGATCGGGATCTTGCTCCAATCCCATTTCCATTCTCATCCCGAGGAGCTCCAGAAGATCAGGATCTCAGGATTTTACCCGGATCCCGTTCCTGTTCACATTCCCAGTCTTGTTCCCATTCCCATTCCCGTTCCCGTTCCCAGACTGAGGAGCTCCAGGATGATCCAGAAGATCGGGATCTCGCTCCAATCCCATTCCCATTCTCATCCCGAGGAGCTCCAGAAGATCAGGATCTCAGGATTTTACCCGGATCCCGTTCCTGTTCTCATTCCCAGTCTTGTTCCCATTCCCATTCCCGTTCCCGTTCCCAGACTGAGGAGCTCCAGGATGATCCAGAAGATCGGGATCTCGCTCCAATCCCATTCCCATTCTCATCCCGAGGAGCTCCAGAAGATCAGGATCTCAGGATTTTACCCGGATCCCGTTCCTGTTCTCATTCCCAGTCTTGTTCCCATTCCCATTCCCGTTCCCGTTCCCAGACTGAGGAGCTCCAGGATGATCCAGAAGATCGGGATCTCGCTCCAATCCCATTCCCATTCTCATCCCGAGGAGCTCCAGAAGATCAGGATCTCAGGATTTTACCCGGATCCCGTTCCTGTTCTCATTCCCAGTCTTGTTCCCATTCCCATTGTGATCGTCATTCCCTGGATCCAGGTGTGATCAGCATTGCCATGGTTCGGGTGGGATCAGCTTGCCCTCAATCCAGCTGGAATCGACATTCCTGGGATCTGGGTGGGATCGGTATTCCCAGGGTTCGGGTGGGATCAGATTTGCCTTGATCCAGCTGGGACTGGCATTCCTGGGATCCCACTGGGATCGGCATTCCCAGGATCCGGCTGGGATCAGCATTCCCAGGACCTGATTGGGATCAGCATTCCCGGGATCCAGCTGGGAGCGGCATTCCCGGGATCTGGGTGGGATCGGCATTCCTGGGATCCCGCTGGGATTGGCATTCCCGGGATCCCGTTGGGATTGGGATCTGATTGGGATCAGCTTTCCCAGAATCCGGGTGGGATCAGCATTCCCAGGATCTGATTGGGATCAGCTTTCCCAGGATCCGGGTGGGATCAGCATTCCCAGGATCTGATTGGGATCAGCTTTCCCAGGATCCGGGTGGGATCAGCATTCCCAGGATCTGATTGGGATCGGCATTCCTGGGATCTGGGTGGGATTGGCATTCCTGGGATCCGGGTAGGCGCAGTGTTCCCAGGATCTGGCGGGGCTCAGCATTCCCGGGATCTGGGGCCTGTGGATCAATCCCAGCCCAGGACCCTGGGCTCGTTCCCACATCTGCATCCCGAGGGACACAATTCCAAGAGGATCCTTGTTCCCTGCTCCACATCCCGAGGGTGGGATCCCAAATGGATCCTGACTCTCTCCCCACATCCCAAGGGATCCCTTTTCATTCATGGGAATCCCGGGAAGTGCCGGAGCCTCTCCCCTGCCCCGTTTTCCAGGGATCCCCAGGAACATTTCCCGGAGCCACAGGAATTCCAGCTGGGATTGGCCCCTTTTCCCAGCTTCTCCCAGGAATCCTCAGCCTCAGTCCCTGCCCAGCTTCCCAGGACCTCAAATCCTGGAATTCCAGCCCTTTCCAGTAGAATATTCCCAAAAATCCCAACCCGAGGCCATTCTCTGGGTCCTGTCCTGTTCCCTGGGAGCAGATCCCGCCCTGGATCCCTTCAATCCCGCTTTTCTCTGGGATGAGCCCCAACAGCTCCCTCAGTCATTCCTGGGAATTCCCGCATTTCCCAATCCCATTCCCAATCCCATTCCCATTCCCATCCGTGGACCCACCAACCACTCTTTCTCCCTCTCCCCTTCCCCGATCCCACTGTTCCCACCGTGGGAGCTCCAGGATGATCCAGAAAGTTGGGATCTCACCTGGATCCCATTCCTGTTCTCATTCCCAATCTCGTTCCCATTCCCATTCCCACCGTGGGAGCTCCAGGATGATCCAGAAGATCGGGATCTTGCTCCAATCCCATTTCCATTCTCATCCCGAGGAGCTCCAGAAGATCAGGATCTCAGGATTTTACCCGGATCCCGTTCCTGTTCACATTCCCAGTCTTGTTCCCATTCCCATTCCCGTTCCCGTTCCCAGACTGAGGAGCTCCAGGATGATCCAGAAGATCAGGATCTCACCCGGATCCCATTCCTGTTCTCATCCCCATGCCATTGCCATCCCAATCCCATTCCTGATCCCATTCTTGATCCCATTCTTGATCCCATTCCCGTTCCAGCCGGTCATGCAGGTGACGTGGCACGGCCAGGGCAATTCCTGTGCCTCAACCGGGATCTGCTGAGTTGTCCCAGGAGCATTCCCAGTGTCCTGGTTCTCCCTGGTAGCCACAAATCCCAGCTTGTCCCAGGTTTTTGTGGGGATGGGAGCCCCGTTTATCCCTCATTATTCCGGGTTGTTATCCCAGTTTTTCCTGGGCTGTTGTCCAAGGTTATCCCAGGCTATTCTCCCGTTATCCTGGGTTGTTATCCCAGTTTTTCCTGGGTTGTTATCCCTGATTATCCTGGGTTGTTATCCCACGTTTTTCCAGGTTGTTATCCCACATTATCCTGAATTCTTATCCCATGTTATCCCAGGTGTTATCCCACGTTATCCTGGGTTATTATCCCTCGTTATCCCAGGTTGTTATCCCAGATTATCCTGGGTTGTTACCCCAGGTTATTCCAGGTTGTTATCCCAGATTATCCTGGGTTGTTATCCCACGTTATCCCAGGTTGTTATCCCAGATTATCCTGGGCTGTTGTCCAAGATTATCCCAGGCTGTTATCCCGGGTTATTATCCCACATTTTCTTGGGTTATCCAAGTTTTTGCTGGGTTGTTATCCCAACTTATCCTGGTTGTTATCCCAGTTTTTCCTGGGCTGTTGTCCAAGATTATCCCAGGTTAATCTCCTGCTATGCTGGGTCGTTATCCCACATTTTCTTGGGTTGTTACCCCAGTTTTTCCTTGGTTGTTATCCCAAATTATCCTGGGTTGTTTTCCCTCATTATCCCAGGTTGTTATCCCAGATTATCCTGGGTTGTTATCCCACGTTATCCCAGGTTGTTATCCCAGATTATCCTGGGCTCTTGTCCAAGATTATCCCAGGCTATTCTCCCCCTTATCCCATTTCCCAGTGTTTTTCCTGGTGTTTTTCCTGGTCTCTCCTTTCCTGGTGTTTCCCGGCTGTGATCCCCGCTGTCTCTCTTCCTGGTGTTCCCGCGGTGATCCCCGCTGCCTCTTTTCCCGCTGTCTCTTTTCCCGGTGTTTTCCTGCCGTGATTCCCTTCTTTCCCAGCCGTGATTCCCGTTTTCCCCAGTGTCTCTTTTCCCGCTGTCTCTGTTCCTGGTGTCTCCCTTCCCGGTGTTGTCCCCGCGGTGATGCCGGCTGTCTCTTTTCCCGCTGTCTCTTTTCCCGGTGTTTTTCCCACTGTCTGTCCCGGTGTTTTCCCGGTGTTCCCCGCGGTGATCCCCACTGTCTCCTTTCCCGCTGTCTCTTTTCCCGATGTTTGTCCCGCTGTCTGTCCTGCTGTCTCCTTCCCGGTGTTCCCCGCGGTGATGCCGGCTGTCTCTTTTCCCGGTGTCTCCTTTCCCGGTGTTTGTCCCGCTGTCTGTCCTGGTGTTTGTCCCGCTGTCTCTTGTCCCGCTGTCTGTCCCGCTGTCTCCCTCGCGGTGTTCCCCATGGTGATGCCGGCTGTCTCTTTTCCCGATGTTTCCCCACGGTGATTCCTGCTGTCTCTTTTCCCGCTGTCTGTCCCGGTGTCTCCCTTCGCGGTGTTCCCCGCGGTGATGGCGGCTGTCTCTTTTCCCTCTGTCTCTTGTCCCGGTGTCTGTCCCGGTGTCTGTCCCGCTGTCTCCCTCGCGGTGTTCCCCGCGGTGACGGCGGCTGTCTCTTTTCCCGGTGTTTGTCCCACTGTCTGTCCCGCTGTCTCCCTTCGCGGTGTTGTCCCCGCGGTGATGCCGGCTGTCTCTTTTCCCGCTGTCTGTCCCGGTGTTTGTCCCGCTGTCTCTTTTCCCGCTGTCTGTCCCGCTGTCTGTCCCGGTGTCTGTCCCACTGTCCCCCTCGCGGTGTTCCCCGCGGTGACGGCGGCTGTCTCTTTTCCCTCTGTCTCCTTTCCCGCTGTCTGTCCCGCTGTCTCCCTCGCGGTGTCCCCGCGGTGATGCCGGCTGTCTCTTGTCCCGCTGTCTGTCCCGCTGTCTGTCCCGGTGTCTGTCCCACTGTCTCCCTCGCGGTGTTCCCCGCGGTGACGGCGGCTGTGTGTCCCGCAGGCACCACGGCCGCGCCGTGCGCTCGGTGGCGTTCCACCGGCGCTACCCGCTCTTCGCCTCCGGCTCCGACGACGGCTCCGTCATCGTCTGCCACGGCATGGTCTACAAGTACGGAACTCCCACCGGGATTTATCCGGGACTTATCTGTGGGATTTGTGGGTTCAGTCGTGGGATTTATGGGGTTTATTCATGGGGTTTATGGGATGGATTAGTGGGATTTATGGGATGGATTCGTGGGATTTATCTGTGGGATTTATGGGATTTATTAATGGGATTTATGGGATTTATTGATGGGATTTTGTGGGATTCATTTATGGATTTATTTATGGGATTCATGGGATTTATTCGAGGGATTTATCTATGGGATTTATTAATGGGATTTATGGGATTTATTAATGGGATTTATGGGATGGATTAATGGGATTTATGGGATTTATTTATGGGACTTATTGATGGGATTTATGGGATTTATTCATGGGATTTATTCATGGGATTTATGGGATGGATTCGTGGGATTTATCTGTGGGATTTATGGGATCTATTTATGGGATTTATTCATGGGATTTATGCGATGGATTAATGGGATTTATGGGATTTATTGATGGGATTTATGGGATTTATTCATGGGATTTATGGGAATTATTCATGGGATTCATGGGATTTATTCATGGGATTTATGGGATGGATTAATGGGATTTATGGGATTTATTGATGGGATTTATGGGATTTATTCATAGGATTTATGGGATGGATTAATGGGATTTATTCATGGGATTTATGGGATTTATTAATGGGATTCATGGGATTTATTTGTGGGATTTATAGATTTATTTATGGGATTTATTTATGGAATTTATTAATGGGATTTATGGATTTACTTATGGGATTTAAATATGGGATTTATGGATTTATTGATGGGATTAATGGGATTTATTTATGAGATTTATGGGATTTATTTAAGGGATGTATGGGATTTATTTATGGGATTTATGGGATTTGTTCATGGGATTAATGGGATTTATTGATGGGATTCATGGGATTTATTAATGAGATTTATGGATTTATTTATGGGATTTATGGGATTTATTGATGGGATTCATCTGTGGGATTTATTCGTGGCATTTATGGGATTTATTTTGGGACTCATGGGATTTATTTATGGGATTTAATTATGGGATTTATGGAT
>NW_024369306.1:0-925 GCF_014805655.1 Passer montanus | reverse complement strand
ATTGGTCTCATGTGAATTGTTTTTACTTAGTGACCAGTCATGGTTGGACTCTCTATCTGTCACGAGATTTTATTATTCATTCCACTCCTTTCCTAGCTTTCTGATGTATCCTTTCTCACTGTAGTTTAGTAGAGATTTAGTATAGAATTTCTAATGTAATATAATATCATAATATAATAAATCAGCCTTCTAAGAAATATGGAGTCAGATTCACCTCTTCCCTCATTCTGGGAGCCGTGAACACAACTACAGGGGTGGATGTTTAAAGGAAAGCTTCCCTCTAGCCACCATACCACCACATGGAGCAAATGGATTGCCCTCATCACACAGCACACCAGTACTGGAAACACAAACTGCTCTGGCATGTTGGAGATAAATATGAATTGGCCTGAAGGTGAGAACTTTGGTCTACTGGAAAAAAAGGAGCAGGAACAGGTGTTGAGGAAGCTCCACCTTACAGCCAACTACCACAAGGAGAAACAAGCTACGCTCTTTCCACTGACAGTTCCTGTCACATTGTAAGGATGAACTGAAAGTGCAAAGCAGCTGAATGGAGCCCCCCGTGACAGCTTGCAGAAGCTGCTGAAGGAGAAGGTGGATCGAGCCAACTTGCTGAACTCAAAGCTATCCAGTTGGCCCTGAACATTGCTGAGGGAGAGAAGTGGCCAGAACTCTCTCTCTACCCTGACTCATGGATGGTAGACAATGGTCTGTGGAGGCCTTTCCTGGCTGGAAAGGTGGAAAAAGGCCAATTGGCAGCGTAGGGGAAAAGCAATTTGGGCTACAGAGAAATGGCAAGACATTGCCACTCGGGAAGAGAAGCTGCCTGTGCAAGTCTGTCATGTGGGTGCCCACATGCCCAAGAGTTGGGCTCATGAGGAGCACTGAAAGAATGAACAGGTGGATGAGGCTGCAGAAATCCAGG
>NW_024369305.1:0-876 GCF_014805655.1 Passer montanus | reverse complement strand
ATCCCCCTAAAAATCCCCCAAAAAATCCCTGAAAAAATCCCAAGAAAATCCCCCAAAAATCCCAAAAAATCCCCCCCCAAAAAATCCTCAAAAAAATCCAAAAAATTCCCCAAAAAGATCCCAAAATAAAGCCCCAAAAAATGGAAATTTGGGCAAAAGGAAAGGGTTAGCTCCAAAAAAACCCCAAAAAATGGAAATTTGGGGAAAGGAAAGGGTTAGCCCCAAAAAAAACCCAAAAAAACCCAAAAAATGCAAATTTGGGGGAAAAATACGGGGAGATTGGGAGGAAGGGAAGGAATGAAGGAAAAATGAAGGAAAATTTTTAAAATGAAAAAAAATTGGTTGATTTTGGGTTGGTTCTGCTTGATTTTGGGGGATTTTTTGGGGTGGTTCTGGTTGATTTTTGGGGCATTTTTGGGTTGATTTTGGGGTGGTTTTGGTTGATTTTTGGGACACTTTTGGAGCTTTTTGGGGCAGTTTTGGGGTTGATTTTGGGGTGGTTTTGGTTGATTTTGGGGGATAATTTTTGGGAATATTTTTGGGGCATTTTTGGAGCTTTTTAGGTTGATTTTTTGGGTTCATTTTAGTTGATTTTTGAGGCATTTTTTGGGAATATTTTTGGGGCATTTTTGGGTTGATTTTGGGGTGGTTTTAGTTGATTTTTTGGGGCATTTTCGGGTTGATTTTGGGGTTGTTTTGGTTGATTTCTTGGGGCAATTTTGGGTTGATTTTGGGATGGTTTTGGTTGATTTTTGGGTTGATTTTGGGGCATTTTTGGGTTGATTTTGAGGTGGTTTTGGTTGATTTTTGGGTTGATTTTGGGGCATTTTCGGGTTGATTTTGGGTTGGTTTTGGTTGATTTTTTGGGGCATTTTT
>NW_024369304.1:0-893 GCF_014805655.1 Passer montanus | reverse complement strand
GTCAACCTGGCAGTGTGGTTTTGCCTGAGTGTAGCTTTGGGCTTTTTCTGCAACAGCAAGCTGTCACTTTGGCTTTGTGACCCCTGGCCCCTCCAGGAGATGACAGGAAATCTGTGGGAGCACAGCTTGAGCTTCTGTGAGCTCTGCCTGTTCCTGCAAAGCTGCTGCTGCAGTGGTGAGCAAGGCAGCAGCAAGTTCTTCCCAGGGAACTCATCATCCCTGTCCCACCAGAACATCCACAATGCAGGGGTGGCTGTTCTGAGGAGAGGTGGAGGTGAAGAAACTGAGGAAAAGTTTCCTTGATGAAGGTGAGAAGATGGTGCAAAGGAAGAAAAGGGAGGGACAGCAGGAGGCACACGCAGAGGAAATGCTGGAGGACAGAAGGAAGACTGCAGTTGTCTGAGCTGATACTGAGCTCCAGCCTGCCCTGCAGACTGTCAGATCCTGCTCTGCTCCAAGGGTTGCCCACTCTGTATCCACATCATGGGGTAACATTGCATAGTGGTGTTCACAGCTGTTATTTAAATACTGAACTGTCCTGCTGATAAGAATCACTAATGCGGGCAGCTCTTCTCCTTAAGGGTGGATTTTGGGGTTTTTTGAGTACCATCCATAGAATGTGACACTGGAGTTGACTTGCTGCTGCTTTGCACATTATAAAATGATGGAGTTCCATGTGTGAAAGAAAAATACTTTCTTTGTTTCTGGCATGATTGTTACTTTCAGTCTCAGAGCTGGTTGAATGTTATTTAAAACAAAACAGAATGTGAACACAATCCTGGATTTGTATTCACATTCATTTTAGCCAAACACTGAATTCCTTCATTTTTTCCTCATATGGGCTATTGATTTCTATTTGAAATCAATTCATCTGTAGTTAACCATTTTTTTTT
>NW_024369303.1:0-878 GCF_014805655.1 Passer montanus | reverse complement strand
TGGGGTTTGGGGGTTAAAATGGGATTTTTCGGTGCTAAAATGTGAATTTTGCGATCAAATCCATCCAGTGAGGAAAAATGTTCCCAAAATATCCCAAAAATATTCCCAAAAATTCTGAAATTGTCGAAAAAAATTCAGGGTTTTTTTAAATGGGGGTTTGGGGGGTTAAAGTGGGGTTTTAGGGGTTAAAATGGGATTTTTGGGGGTTAAAATGTGAATTTTTGCGATCAAATCCATCCAGTGAGGGACAAAAACATTCCGGAAAAATATTCCAAAAAATTTCAGAATTCATCCCCAGAAAAATCAGGGTTTTTTTTAAATGGGGTTTGGGGGGTTACAGTGGGGTTTTAGGGGTTAAAATGGGATTTTTGGGGGTTAAAATGTGAATTTTTGCGATCAAATCCATCCAGTGAGGGACAAAAACATTCCGGAAAAATATTCCAAAAAATTTCAGAATTCATCCCCAGAAAAATCAGGGTTTTTTTTAAATGGGGTTTGGGGGGTTACAGTGGGGTTTTAGGGGTTAAAATGGGATTTTTTGGTGCTAAAATGTGAATTTTTTGGATGAAATTCGTCCAGTGAGGGACAGAAAATTCAAAAAAAAATCCCAAAAATTCTGGAATTTATCCCCAAAAATGAGGGGTTTTTTACATGGGGGTTCGGGGGGTTACAGTGGGGTTTTGGGGGTTAGAATGGGATTTTTTGGGATTAAAATGGGATTTTTGATGCTAAAATGTGAATTTTTGCGATCAAATCCAATCAGTGAGGGACAGAATTCCCAGGAAAAATTCCCAAAAAATTGAAAAAATATCCTAAAAATTTCCTAAAAATAATTAGGGGTTGGTAAAGGGGGGTTCGGGGGGTTACAGTGGGGTTTT
>NW_024369302.1:0-859 GCF_014805655.1 Passer montanus | reverse complement strand
ATATTCATCAAGGGGCGGGGCCTGCCGTCACTCCCTCCGGGTCTCGCCGCGCTGTTCGCAGCGGCAGCTGGGATGTACCATTTCCTCCCTCGAGGGGAGATCGGGTGGGATGGGAGGATGGTCGGGCCCATCCGCCGCTTCCGGCGCGTTGCCATGGCTGCCGCCATCAACTTCCGGCGTGCCGGGAGGGAGCGGGGCTGCGGCGAGGGGTGTCCGCTGCCGTGAGGGACGGCCATGCCCCCCAAGGCGGCCGACAGGCGCCGGCAGGTAAGGGCTTGCCGCGCTCCCGAGGTGGCAGCGCCGCGGTGACGTCACTGCACGCACAGTGACGTCACACCCGAATGGCGTCAGCCCACCAGAGGGAAGGTCGCTGCGCCGCCCCGGTGTGGCCCTGTTGCCCTCGGCTCCTCCTCTGATCTCTGTCTTTGGTGTGACACCAGCGGTGACGTCACCGTTCCCCAAACCGCCACGCCGTGACGTCACTGCGTGCTGCACGGACCTTTCCCTCCGGGTTCACAGAATCCTCAGGGCAGGAAGGGACCCCCGGAGATCAGCCACCCAACCCCCTGCCAAGGCAGGGCCCCCTGGAGCAGGTGACACGGGAGCACATCCAGGTGGGGTTTGGGTGTCTCCGGAGAGGGAAACTCCACAACTCCCTGAGCAGCCATTCCAGTGCTCTGCCACCCTCAGCGTAAAGAAGTTCTTCCTCAAGTTGAGGTGGAGGTTCTTGTGTTTTAGTTTATGGACACTGCTCCTTGCCCTGTCACTGGGTACCACCTAAAAGAGTCTGGCACCATCTCCTTGTCACCCACCTTTGATATATTTATATCCATTAATGAAATCCCCTCTCAGTCTTCTC
>NW_024369301.1:0-878 GCF_014805655.1 Passer montanus | reverse complement strand
ACTTTATTTCCTGGTTTTGCTTGGGGATTTAGTTAATCAGAGCTCTATGTGCATATTCTAAATCTTTCATTTTTTTATTGTCATGCTGCCTCTCTAGAGAAGTAATTATGAAGTGTGCTAGCAGTCAAGTAAATCTAGATCTTATGTAAAGAACATTAAAATAGCAAGAGGTTTCTAATTACACAAAGAATGAGCAAGAGAAAACAGTATCATTACCACATGATACTGCATGTAATCCAGATATGTCTTGAAATAGTGGGACATTTTATTAGAGTGGCATAATAGCATGGAATATTTAAAGATTGGTGTCAATTTTGTCCATAATATTTGTTGAGTTGATGCTGCCAAATGATTAATAAATGGAAAATTGGTAGCACTGTGTGTGTGTGAGATGTAACTGATACAACCACATTTTGTTTTAAGCAACATTCATCAAATTCTAGAGGAATTCCTGTTCCAGCAGTGCATAATAAATAGATAGGGGTATAAAAAGGTCTGGTTTTTTATCCTAGCTGCTAAGGTGCAGCTAAATGAACGAGTCACCTTCCTTTGCTTGTTTTATTTTGAATCCTGCATATTTCCATTAACAAAAGAGAAATGTGCAGAGTAAGAGAGGTTGTAACAGAGTTGGTTGGAAGGAGGATGTCTATACATCTATTTCTTAGGATGTGCTAGAAGACTGGATCTGAACTTATTCTCCCACAAAATACTCTGCCTAAAGTTGTGTGCCTACCTCACAGCAGAAGGTTATTAACCATGAGCATATGGCTTCTGTCCTGGTGGTGGCACTTAGCACTCTCACTGCAATGCACCAAGCATTTGGAGCAAGGAACAGGAGCACAAAAGAATAAATAAAAAATAAATAATAATAATAATAA
>NW_024369300.1:438-878 GCF_014805655.1 Passer montanus | reverse complement strand
CCGGGGGGCGTCATTTGGGTCTGGGGGGGGACCCTCATGTTTTGGGGGGGGTCCCTCTGATTTTTGGGGGTCCTGAAGGGTATATTGGGGGTCCTGAAGGGTATTTTGGGGGGGATATTGGTGTTTTTTGGGGGTCCTGAGGGGTTTTTGGGGTCCTGAGTGGTTTTTTGGGGGTTATTGGGGTTTTTGAGGGGATTATTGGGTTTTTTTGGGGGTCCTGAGTGGTTTTTGGGCAGGTTTTTTGGGCTCCGGGGGGCGTCATTTGGGTCTGGGGGGGACCCCGATGTTGTGGGGGTTACCCTCTGAGGTTTTGGGGTCCTGAGCGTTTTTTGGGGGGGTTATGGGAGGCTTTTTGGGGTCCTGAGGGTTTTTTGAGGGAGTTTATTGGGTTTTTTGGGGGTCCTGATGAGTTTTGGGGGGGGTTATTGGTGTTTCTTGGG
>NW_024369300.1:0-176 GCF_014805655.1 Passer montanus | reverse complement strand
CGGGAGGAGGCGCGTTCTCTGGGGTTGCCCTGAGGGGTTTTTGGGGTCCTGAGCGTTTTTTGGGGGGTCCTGAGTGGTTTTTGGGGTCCTGAGTGGTTTTTGAGGGGGTTATTGGGTTTTTTTGGGGGTCCTGAGCTGTTTTTGGGCTGGTTTTTTGGGCTCCGGGGGGCGTCATT
>NW_024369299.1:0-896 GCF_014805655.1 Passer montanus | reverse complement strand
GCCCTGCTTTATTGTCGGGGTTCTGAACTGTGGCCTCCCGCAGGCACAGATGCAGAACTTGTTCACCTGTTCGTGCGTTTCATCCAAAAAATGGCATTTCTAAATGATACAGCTCTCTTTCGTTAATTGGTATTCTAGCCTGCTGGTTGTTGATTGCTCACGTCATGCTAATTACATATTTTTAGTCTTTTTATTATCTACTTCCTCCAGCGGCGTTTTTCCAACACATCTACTGATTCTTTTTTTAGCACCTTCTTCACCTTCTGCTTTCTGCAAAGTGTCCTTGCAGTCTGTAAATTCCGCGTTCCAGGTGTCCAATCCATCTTTGGTCACTGGAGCACACCAGAGTTAGTTCATCAAAAGTTAAAAGTTTTAGTCATTCTCCCCAGATTTAGTGTTCCCACTAAAGCAGCTTATGACAACGTTGCTAAACGCTGGCTAAGATTAATCTGAGAATAACACACGATGATTAATACTCATATTGGCTACGACGAATTAAACAATTAATTTGAAAGTTAATTAAAACCATCAGCTAAAAGGATAAAGCTCTGTAGTTTCTGATTTTAGAAGGCTAATTTATTATTTTATGATACTATATTATATAAAAGAATACTATACTAAACTATACTAAAGGATACAGACAGAAAGTCAGAAAAATACTAATGAAAATAATAAAAAAAATAATGAAAAACTCGTGACTCTCTCGTCCAGAGACTGACACAGCTTGGCTGTGATTGGTTATTAAGTGAGAACAATTCACGTGAAACCAACGAAACAACCACCTACTGGTAAACAACATCCCAACACACTCCAAAACAACACAACACAAGGAAAACACATCTAATTATTATTGTTTTCATTTTTCCGTGAGGCTTCTCAGCTTCCCAGGAGGGAAA
>NW_024369298.1:0-878 GCF_014805655.1 Passer montanus | reverse complement strand
GCTCCAAGAACCTCTCCAGGAACCGGGATCGCTCGGTGCTAACTCATCTCAGGATTTTGGGATTTTCTCCGGAATTTTGGCATTTCCTTGGGAATTTTTTGCCCCCCCCCCCCAATCCCACCCCCCCCCCCGGGCTTTGGTTTCCGGGGTTTTGGCTACCTTGGCATTCCCAAATTCCCAATTTTTGGCGGTTTTGGGGGGATCAGAACCCTTAAAAGGCTCTGAGAGACTCTCCAGAAGCCGGGATCACTCGGGGCTGACTCAGCTCAGGAGTTTGGGATTTTCTCAGGAATTTCTCCATTCCCACCAGGAATTCTGGGATTTTCCTGCCATTTTGCCTACCTCAACACTCCCAAATCCCCAATTTTGGGATTTTTAAGGGGATCAGAACCCTTAAAAAGCTCCGAGACGCTCTCCAGAAACCGGGATCACTCGGTGCTGACTCATCTCAGGAGTTTGGGATTTTCTCCGGATTTTTGGGATTTCCTTGGGAATTTTTTGCCCCGCCCCCCAAGCCCAGCCCCTCCCCGGGGTTCTGGCTACCTTGGCGTGGCCGTGCTTGCCCGTTTTGGAGGTGCTCATCTCCACGATCTTGCAGGGGCGGCCCTTGAGCACCACGAAGCCGTTCTTGCGCAGCGCCGAGCACTGCATGGGGAACGTGGCCGAGGCCCCCGCGTCGCCCGTCTCGAAGTCCAGGTCGTCGGCCATCGCCTCTCTGGGGGGGGAACCCCAAAAAAAATATGGGATTTGGGGTGGGGAAAGCGAAATTTGGGGGGTCAGGGGGAAGCACAAAAAATTTGGGGGTCAGGGAGGGTCGGGGGAGCCCAAAAATTGGAGTGGAAGTGAGAGAAGTCAGATCAAAAAAGGAGATGGGGACA
>NW_024369297.1:0-878 GCF_014805655.1 Passer montanus | reverse complement strand
AGAATTTTGTTATGTCATAAAAATAAGCAGAGACACAGAGATATTTAGCAGTTTGCCTTAGGAAATGGGAATCCTTCTCTTTCTAAAAAGAGTTGGAAAGGTAAACTTATAAGCAATGAAGTCTCTTTTGCCCTAAACGCTGCTGCAGTTCTACAGTTGAGGAACTGGAGAGCTCATAGGTTGTAAAAAAAAACATTCAGCAGCTTTAACATCTTTGTGCCTCATCCCTTATATATTCATTGCTGCCTTTAAGATAATGATGTGTTCTGATTACCCTGGTACCTTGTGCCAGGAGGGGGTGACTGGCACCGCTCTGAGCGGAGCTGCCTTGCTCTGCTGCAATCTCCCCTTCAGCTGGAATGATTTTGAAGTCAGAGAGAATTTTTTACCAGCGACAGATCTTTGGTAATTGACTGATATCGTACATAACGTTATAGTTTGGCAACTTTGACTTGTCAGGTGACAGTTGAGAATCAATGTTCAAATTACTGGGCCAATCAGTAACAGAGTGATTCTTGACTTCAAACTTTGTTAAGTCACAATTTTGCATCCTTTTATTAAAAAAAACAACAAAACAATGAACAACCAAACCACCTTTTGCTAATACCTTTGATAATGGTTCTTTAAGTGATCTAAATCACCCATTCTAAATCACCCATTCACAACATATTGGTGCAGTTGTCAGGAGGGGGAGTAGTATCCCTGATTGCTTATGGCAGCATGGAATGTCCGAGCCCCAAATTCTCAGAAGAATGGGCTCACCACCACTGACATGACTGGAGTGCGGCTACAAATCAAATTAAATTAGCAAGAGGAAATATTAAAAATGGTAGAGGAAAAGGAATTATCTGTAAGATGTTAAGCAGCTGCCTAGAAGC
>NW_024369296.1:13579-27149 GCF_014805655.1 Passer montanus | reverse complement strand
TTGTGGCAGCCCAGCAGGGCTGGGGCACTACTCTGCTCCCAGCACTAGGGGACAAGATCTGGGTGGCATGAGACAGCTAGTAAGGGTTGGAAGTGTTCTCCTTGTGTGGTGAGGATGCTGCATTGTTCAAGATTGTTCTCAGCATGGCATTTAACTCTAGAACATTTCGAATGAGGTTATATAGGAAGCAGAGCAAGGGAGGCGCTGCATAAAAGGGAAAATCCTTCTTTTTTAATCTACTGTTCTGGGTTGCCTGGATGGGAAATTGCACGTAGATATTCATCTCTCAGTTCAACTGAGAAAAATAAAAGCATTTTTTCTCAGATGATAATTATCCAGGCAGAGAAAAAATCAGCACAGGGCCCCTTAGAGGCAGCATCAGTGTTGCTTTTCCAGCCTCCTCAGGGTTGCTCTGACACTGCCATCAGAGCCTGCAGAGCCAGAGCTGCCCCTGGGCAGTGCCAGAGCTGGGAGGGGTCTGCAGGGCAGAGCTGAGCCCCCAGGGCTGGGCTGGGCTCTGGCAGCACTGGCACGGCCCAGCCCTGAGCACAGGGCTGGAGCTGCTGGCAGGGACAGCTCCAGGCAGCAGAGCCCTGGGCAGGCAGTGGGGGGAAAGTGCCTCCAGGCTGTGCTGGGATATTTAAAGTCCCCTCCTAACCCAACTATTCCATGATTACTTTTTTTTACAGATCCCCGTGCCAAGACAGCATAAATGACAAACAGCAGCTACATCAGCCACTTCCTCCTGCTGGCATTGGCAGACACGCGGCAGCTGCAGCTCCTGCACTTCTGCCTCTTGCTGGGCATCTCCCTGGCTGCCCTCCTGGCCAACGGCCTCATCATCAGCGCCGTAGCCTGCGGCCACCACCTGCACACGCCCATGTTCTTCTTCCTGCTCAACCTGGCCCTCAGCGACCTGGGCTCCATCTGCACCACTGTCCCCAAAGCCATGCACAATTCCCTCTGGGACACCACCACCATCCCCTACACAGGATGTGCTGCACAGCTATTTTTCTTTCTGTTTTTCATCTCAGCAGAATTTTCACTTCTCACAGTGATGTGCTATGACCGCTACGTGTCCATCTGCAAACCCCTGCACTACGGGACCCTCCTGGGCAGCAGAGCTTGTGCCCACATGGCAGCAGCTGCCTGGGCCAGTGCCTTTCTCAATGCTCTCATACACACGACCAGTACATTTTCCCTGCCCCTGTGCCATGGCAATGCCCTGGGCCAGTTCTTCTGTGAAATCCCACAGATCCTCAAACTGTCCTGCTCAAACTCCAACCTCAGTGAGCAGTGGCTACTTGTTGCTAGTGTTTGTTTGGTATTTGGTTGTTTTGTATTCATTGTTTTCTCCTATGTGCAGATCTTCAGGGCTGTGCTGAGGATCCCCTCTGAGCAGGGACGGCACAAAGCCTTTTCCACCTGCCTCCCTCACCTGGCTGTGCTCTCCCTGTTCCTCAGCACTAGCATATTTGCCTACCTGAAGCCCCCCTCCTTCTCCTCCCCATCAATGGATCTGGCCCTGTCAGTTCTGTACTCAGTGGTGCCTCCAGCCCTGAACCCCCTCATCTACAGCCTGAGGAACCAGGAGCTCAAGGCTGCAGTGTGGAGACTGATGACTGGATGTTTTCAGGAACATTAAACTGCTGGCTAATTTCTGCGAATCACTTGTAATAAAAAATCATCTTTTATAGTTGTTGGTTTATTTTGGAGGTTCCTTTGTTTTACATTTGTAATATATTCCACAAGTAAAGGTCATGATTTATGCTATTTCTCATTTTGTTTCTCTTCACATTCCTGGGCCACAGACTCTGTCAATTAGGGCCTGTGCCCTTGATGGCTTTAAAGGATCTCCTAGCATGGTTTTCTAGTCTCCCCTGAGCCTCCTCTTCTCCAGGATAAACAATCCCAGCTCCCTCAGCCACTCCTCACAGGACTTGTTTTCCTGACACCTCACCTGCCTTCTTGCCCTTCTCTGGACACGCTCCAACCCCTCCATGACCTTCCAACATTGCAGGGCCCAGAACTGGACACAGCACTCAAGGTGCTGCCCAAGCAGTGCTGAGCACAGGGGAAGAATCACTGCCCTGCTCCTGCTGGCCACACCATTCCTGATCCAGGCCAGGAGCCATTGGCCTTCTTGGGCACCTGGGCACACTGCTGCCTCATGTCCCTGCTGTCCATCAGTCCCTGCATGTCCCTTTCTGCCTGGCTGCTGTCCAGCCACTCTGTTCCCAGCCTGTAGTGCTGCAGGGGTTGTTGTGGCCAAAGTGCAGGACCCAGCAGTGGGATTTGTTAAACCTCACCTTGTTGGCTTTGGTCCCTATATCCAGCCTGTCCAGGGCCCTGTGCAGAGCCCTCCTACCCTCCAGCAAATAAAGACTCCCAGACAACTTGGTGTCACCACCGTTCCATGGGGCCTCCTAGTGTCGCAATGTCCCTTTGGTTCCATGGAACCCCTTGCTGTCACAAAGTCCCTTGGATCATTGGGCCCCGCAGTGTCACAATGGTGCCGTGGTCCCCCAAGGCCCTGCAGTGTCCCTAGGGATCCTTGGTTCTATGAGGTCTGGCAGTGCAGCAATGCTCTCTCCTTGGTTCTCACTCTCTTTTATGCCCCTCACTCTCAGACAATAGAAGGACACCTGGTAGATGAAGGGGAGTGGGAGTGGATATCTACTCGAGGATGTAATAATAAAAATTCCTCCTGACCCCCACTCCGAAGACAGGTGTCACTTCAGAATAGGTATGAGCCCCTGGATCTGGAGAGTCAGCCAGATGATTTAGGAGAAAATTTTCTGCCCAGTGGGCCTCCCAATTATGATTCATGTCTGAGGAGGATTACCACCTGTAACATCAAAAAGGAAAGAAGGGTAATGATGGTGGATGACTCCCTTCTGAGGGGAACAGAGGGCCCCTAATGTGGACTGGACCCATCCCACAGAGAGGTCTGCTGCCTCCCTGGGGCCTGGGTACAAGATAATACTGAGAGACTGCCTGGGCTGATTCAGCACTCTGTGTATTACCCACTGCTGATACTCCACGCTGGCAGTGATGAGATTGAAAAGAGGAGTGTCAGGACAATTAAAAGGGACTTTAGGGCACTGGGACAAGTGGTTCACAGAACAGGGGAACGGGTTGTCTTTTCCTCAGTCCCTTTGGTCTCTGAGAAAAATTGTGAAAGCAATAGGAGAGCTCACATCATCAGCAAGTAGCTCAAGGGTTGGTGTAATCAGCAGAATTTTGGATTCTTTGATCATGGGGCAACTTTTACAGCACCTGGCCTGCTAGAACCAGACAGGCTCCATCTCTCTGTTAAGGGCTTTTGCTCATGAATGTTTTTAGCTCATGAACTGGCAGAACTTGTTGAGAGGGCTTTAAACTACGTCTGAAGAGGGAAGGGGATGCAGCTGGGCTGTCTGGAAGCAGGCCCAAGGGTGGTAAGCCTGAGTTAGGGTGAAATCAGCAGCCCAGCTGAGGTGCATGGATACCAGTGCACACAGCATGGGTAAGAAACAGGAAGAGCTGGAGGCCATGGTCCAAGAGCAGAGCTGTGATGTAATTGCCATCACAGAAATGTGGTGGGATGACTCACATGGCTGGAATGCTGCACTGGATGGCTACAAACTCTTCAGGAGAGACAGGAAAGGGAGAAGAGGTGGAGGGTTGGCCCTTTATGTTGGGAGGCTTTGGACACCATAGGTATTGAAACTAATGATGATGGAGTTGAATGCCTGTGGGTGAGAACTGGGGGAAGGCCAACAAGTCTGACATCCTACTGGAAGTCTGTTATCATCCACCCAACCAGGAAGAAGAGCTGGACAACTCATTCTATAAGCAGCTAGGTACTATTTCAGGATCATCAGACTTTGTTCTTATAGGTGACTTCAACCTGCCAGACATCTGCTGGGAACTCAGTACAGCTGAAAAGAGGCACTCCAGGAAAATTTTAGAGTGTGTGGAGGACAACGTTTTGTCACAGCTGGTGGGTGAGTCCACCAGGGGAGGTATTATCTTGCCGGGGTCGGCTGTTACTTGTCTCTGCCCCAGCACGGGAAAAAGTGGTTCTGGGCAGGCCGCGCTCTCGAAGAAGGAGTCTGGACTCTTGCTTTTAGGTCTTCAGTTGAGTTTATTATTTCTTATCTACAAAGATTTTCTGTCTGTCCAGCCGAGGTCTGATCAGCAAGACATAAATAATACTTTTATACTAGACTTTTGGAGAGCAGATTTTGACCTGTTTAGGAGGCTTATTCAAAGAGTTCCTTGGGAAGCAGTCCTTAAAAGCAAAGGAGTTCAGGAAAAGTGGACATGCTTCAAAATAGAGATCTGGAGGGCACAGGAACAGACTGTCCCTGTGTGCCAAAAGATGAGTCGATGAGGCAAATGTCCAGGCTGGATGGGCAAGGAGGTTTTGAAGGAACTTAAGAATAAAAGGAGGATGTATCATCTTTGGAAGAAGCGTCAGGTCTCTCAGGAAGTATTTAAAGGGAATGCTAGAGCATGTAGGAAAATATTAGGGAGGCCAAAGATCACTTTGAACTTAGAATGGCGAGTTCAGTAAAGGATAACAATGTTTTTACAAATATATTAATGGTAAAAGGAAAGGTAAGACTAAACTTTGTTCTTTACTGGATGAAGGAGGGAACTTAGTAACTGCAGATGAGGAGAAGGCAGAGGCACTTAACGCCTTCTTTGACTCAGTCTTTAGTGAGAAGATGGCTTGTCCTCAGGACAGTGGTCCTGGGTTGGTTGATGGCGTCAGGGAGGAGAATGGTCTTCCCACTATCCAAGAGGAGGCAGTCAGAGAACTGCTGAGCCACTTGGATGTTCATAAATCGATGGGACCAGATGGGATCCACCCCAGGGTGATGAGGGAGCTGGCAGATGAGCTTACCAAGCCACTCTCCAGCATTTACCAGCAGTCCTGGCTCACCGGGGAGGTTCCAGATGACTGGAAGCTGCCCAATGTGACACCCATTCACAACAAGGGTGGGAAGGAGGATCCTGGTAATTACAGGCCAGTCATTCTGACCTCAGTACCCACTAAAGAAATGGAATGCCAAGAAGGCCAATGGCTCCTGGCCTGGATCAGGAATGGTGTGGCCAGCAGGAGCAGGGAGGTCATTCTTGCCCTGCACTCGGCACGGGTGTACTTGGCATTCTTCCCCTGGACGGGCACCGTACCTCAAGTGCTGTGTCCAGTTCTGGGCTTCCCAATTTAGGAAGGACATGGAGAGGCTGGAACGTGTCCAGAGCAGGGCAACAAGGCTGGTCTGGAACACAAGTCCTGTGGGGAATGACTGAGGGAGCTGGAGTTGTTTATTGTGGAGAAGAGGAGATTTAGAGTGACCTTATCACTGTCTACAACTTCCTGAAATGTGGTTGTAGACAGGTGTGGGTTGGTCTCTTTCTCCAGGCCACAACTGAGAGAACCCGAGGGCACAGTTTTAAGCTGAACCAAGGGAAATATAAATTGAATATTAGGAAAAAGTTTTTTACAGAAAGGGTGATTAAGTATTGCATTGGTTTGCCTGGGCAGGTGGTGGATCTCTGGATGTGTTGAAAAAACAAAAGTAGATGTGGCACTCAGTGCCATGGTTTAGTTGAGGTGTTAGAGTTGAGTTGGCCTTGATGATCTTGAAGGTCTCTTCCAACCCAGTAATCTTGTCATTCTGACATTCTGTGACTTGATGATCCCAATGGGTCCCTCCCAGCTCAGCCCCTTCTGCAATTCTCACACTTTGGCTCAACCTTTGTGACCCCTCGAGGCGCTGGCAGAGCTGTTGGGGACAGGGCAGGAGCAGCCTCAGTGTTCCCCTGTGTGTGACACCCCAGCAGTGACAGCCCCAGCGTTCCCTCCCTGCAGACGCTCCAAACACCAAACAAAAAACAAAAAAAACCAAAAAACCCCAAAACAAAACAAAACCAAAAATAATGATCCAACAAGAACAAACAACCCAAAACAAAATAAAGAACAAGAAACCAAACCTAACCAAACGAACAACAGAAGAAAAAGAGAACACTCCCAAGTAGAGATCTTCCATCCTTCAGCAGTCACACCTGCCCACACACAAGACCTGGGGCAGCAAAAAAATGAGGATTCCTTTGGACACATTTGCAGGAAAAGCAGGTTTAGGACAGGGTCTCAGCAGAACTGTTCTCAGCTGAGCCAAAAAGACCCCTTTGGCAGCTGTAGAGCCATTGGAAATGCAGAGCCTCAGCCCACAGGGCAGAAAGGGGCTCTGAGATCCCCTCCCCTGACACCAAACCCTGTTCCCAGGCTGCTTCACACACAGGATTCTTCTGGAGGACTGCGCAAAGCTGAGAGTAGGCTCTGGCTTCTCCATGTTGCGTGTCCTAAAGCTGCCTGGGAGAAGAAATTTCGGGTCAGCTCGGCTGGCACAATCCCTCCTGGCACGGGGCACAGCGCCGGGAACGGCTTTAGGTGCCGAGGCTTTGCTGCAGCCAAGGAAAGCTCCTGGCTCAGGGTCACCTTTGCTGCTCAGCCAGAGCCCCGAGTGCCCCAGCAGCAGCAGCAGCAGCAGCAGAGAATGGCAGCAGCAGAGAATGGCAGCATTGCCAGGGGCTGGCACAGGAAGGGAGATTTTCCTATGGAAAAAGAGGCTCCTATTCCAGTTTTTGCACTCAGGCAGCTGCAGATAGTGAAATACAAAGCTGTGTTTCGTCTCAGGTACCTACAGGCAACGTGCGTATTTGTGATTGTGATATGTGTGGAAACCCACCATGGGACAGTTATAAAGATGAATTCTAATAAATAACTGAGGGAGTGAAGCATGGAAGAAGGCCTTTGAACCTGTCCTTTGTTCACAATTATATAAGTCTTCAGTTGATTTAGGAGCATTTGAATTAAAGCTTTAAGGATGTTGCTGTTTGACAGGAACTTTCTGCTTGTAGCTAAGCCTGTAAGACTTTTGCAATAATAACCTTTTGAAGTAAAATTTTGGAATATTGCTTGTAGTAAGGATCTTTGAAACTATAGCTTTAGAATACACAAAAACAAAACATGATTATCTTGATGCATTAACAAAATATTGAAAAGCAGTTTGAGAAAGGAGGATGAACATCAACTCAAGGATTGATAGTTTCAACCAAGGGAAGCTGGACATCACTGTCATGAGATTTATAGTCCTTGCAATTCAAAGGTGGACCCTCATCTGGAATTTGGACCTCACTAGCTGGGAGACTACTTTCTTCTTCTGGAATCTGGGCCCCACCATCTGGGGATACTCCTTTCTGGGATACATCCTGAGAAAAACTGAATCACAATAGTGTATAGAATTGTGATGTAAAAATTTGGAATAGAAATTGCTGATGAGTAAATATTTGAAATAGAAATTGCTGAGAAAGCTTATGAGTACCCCTATAAATACCTGTAAGCCCCAACTATCGTCGTGCAGTTGGAGGGAAAATTTCCCCCACTGTACCCAGCCTGTATTGCTCATACTTTAGTATATTAATTAATAAATTGATTGCTGCTTGAATATTGGCCTAGTCAAGGTTCTCATTTATAACATCCATTCTAAGAGTCTGGGTGAGGTCAGGAATCTGGGGGACGATCTGCAGGTTTTGCTACAGGTAAAAGGGGTGAGGTATTAGGGTCTGGGGAAGGAACTCTGACAGGGTGATCAGTCCTGCCAGAGTCAGGAGGGAACTGGGGAGATGTGGGGAGCTAGGGAGACCCAAATGTGGGGGCAGCTTTGCACTTGCTGCAGGTGGTTTGCTCCCCTCAGCTCACTTGGTTCAGGATGCTGGGGGTCAGGGACAAGGGGGACTGAAGCAGGGGTTTCAGGAGGAAGTGGGGAAGATTTATTTGGATTTTCTTTCGCTTTGTTTTCCTTTACTAATGTGATAGTTTCCAATTTTATAAAGAGAGGATGAAAATTACTTTTTGATTCACCATCTATCATTGCATCTTCTCCAAGTTTAATTCTGATCTTATCCCAAATATTAGTGGTCTTACTTCATTAAGGGTAGTAGTTGGAAAATGAAAGAAAATCCACTTAACAAATCTCTTCACTTTTCCCTTAGATAAACAAAACCCTCCTCCCACCAAGAAATCCACAACTTAATTATAAACTTCCTTCTGCCTAGCAGACAGTCTTGCACCCATTGTACCCTAGTCGGGTCTGTCCCAGCCACTAAAATATTCAGACCTATTCAGAGACTATTAACTAGGTTCTTTTCCACCCGCCTCCAAGGTAAAACAAAAACTAAAGGAAAAACACCCAAGAATCACCAGCGGGAGCGGGGGGGAGGGGGGGAGGAGGGGGAGGGTTGTGGTTTGAACGTCATGCACTATGCCTCCCCTAATCCCCGGGAGTCACCCCCACTGAACTTCAGGGCACCCCAGTCGGGTCTGCCCAGCCACTGGAATACTCACGAAACCGAAGATTCTTGGAAACGAAAATCTCGGAGTCCTTGATCCAGGGGAAAAGTCCTCTCACATCTGGAACGGAGGGGGTTGACTTTCCCACCCGCCGCGAGCTGCAGCAACCAGAAAGTGCGAATTCACTGGTGGGACTTGATGGACCACGAACTTCACTTGGCAGGGGCGTCCGTGCACCCTGCAGACAGTCCTTCCCTGGGGTCTGTGCCCCCACGGCTGGGCGCCAAGCTGACCCGTGCACCAGCGTGCCCTAATGGCTGGAGGCGATCGGGGCAGGCGCCAGGAGCGGCCGTGCCCAACCTCTGCCGCCAGCCGGCAGGGTCACGGTTCGGCTGCTCGAAACGCAGGCTCAACGCCTAAGAATCCTGATAAAGGAAATAAGGAACGACCCTGTGCTGGCTTCTTCGAGCTGGTTTATTTCTCTCCCGCGCCAGGATGGCGCTGCTTGGAACGGAGGGGGAGCCGGCGGGGCACGGGATCCGGCAGAGCGCTGGAGCCGTGCAGCTGGAAGGGCAGACAGTGGCACAGAGTGGGGAGGCAGAGAAAACAGCGGCTTGTATGGAGGAGAGTGCGAGAAATCGGGTGTGGGGGGCGGCGGGGAAGTCAGAAGCTAAGGCGGGAAAGACATAAACCCATAGGAAAGAGAGAAACCCTGAACTGACAGGGAACTTTCCAGGCTAGGAGCAAAAATCCAGTGCAACTACCATGGCTAGACAGGAGGCAAACATAGCCTAAACATCTTCAAACTGCCATCCCAACCAGACCAGGCAAGACCAAACATACTCAAAGCCACTGCAGCAGGAGACCAAACAACCTCAAAAAACTCCATTGCCACAGGCAGAGCTCAGCTGCCCTTGGGGGCTGCAGGAACACTCAGGAGCCCAAAGAGCCTCCATGGCTGTGCTGGAGAGGAAGGCTGGAGCAGGGAAATGCAGGGCTGCTGTGGGATGGGGAGGGCACTGAATTCCAACACACACCTCAGCTCTCTGATGATCCCGGCACCATGCTGGGCCCTGTTTCAGACTGGAGCAGAGCAGATGTTGATGGGGCTCTCAGGGACCTGCAGCTTGCAAGGTGCTCTGCTCTCCTTCAGGTGCTCTCAGACAGATCCAATCCCAGCTGGGCACCTCAGGGCACAAGTGGCACTGCCTGTTCATGGGCACACAACTGATGTCTGCCTGGAAAGGGGCACAGGTTTTAATACTTTTATGTTTCATATTATATGAGCACATGTTATATATAAAATATTTTTATTGTGTATAATATTATCATATATATATAATATTATACATGATATTATATATATATATATAATATTATCATATTATATATATATAATATTTTTATTATATGGCTAATAAATATTTTTAATTTTTAAAAAATATATTACCTGGGTAATAAATATATATAATACTGTGTGTTATAAATGAGAAGCATGACTAGGCTAACATTCAAGCAGCAATCAATTTATTAATTAATATGGTAAAGTATGAGCAATACAGCGCTGGGTACAGTGGGGGAAATTTTCCCTCCAACTGCACGCCGATAGTTGGGGCTTACAGATATTTATAGGGGTACTCATAAGCTTTCTCAGCAATTTCTATTCCCAATTTTTATGTCACAATTCTATACACTATTGTGATTTAGTTTTTCTCAGGATGTATCCCAGAAAGGAGTATCCCCGTATGGTGGGGTCCGGCTCCCAAAAGAAGAAAGAAGTCTCCTAGCTGCTTTGGTCCAGATTCCAGATGTGGGTCCACCTTTTAATTGCAAGGACTATAAATCTCATAAGAGTGATGTCCAGCTTCCCTTGGTCGAAACTATCTGTACTTTAGTTGATGTTCATCTTCCTTTCTCAAGCTGCTTTTCAATCTTTTGTTACGGCGTCGAGATAAGCATGTTTCCTTTTTATATGTTCTAAAGCTATAGTTTCAAAGGTCCTTACTACACACAATATTCAAAAATTATACTTCAAAAGGTTATTATTGAAAAACTCTTTAAGGCCTAGCTACAAGCAGAAAGTTCCTGTCAAACAGCAACATCCTTAAAGCTTTAATTCAAATGCTCCTAAATCAACTGAAGACTTATAAAGGTTAATTGCAAACAAAGGAGAGGTTCAAAGGTCTTCTTCCATGCTTTACTCCCTCAGTTATTTATTGGAATTCATCTTTATAACTGTCCCGTGATGGGTTTCCACACATATCACAATCACAAATACACACATTGCCTGTATGTACCTGAGACGAAACACAGCTTTGTATTTCACAATCTGCAGCTGCCTGAATGCAAAAACTGGAATAGGAGCCTCTTTCTCCATAGGGAAATCTAATGGCCCTGCAGCTGCCAAAGGGGCCTTTTTGGCTCAGCTGAGAACAGTTCTGCTGAAAGCCTGTTCTAAATCTGCTTTTCCTGCAAATGTGCCCAATGAATCTTCATTTTTTGCAGCCCCAGACCTTCTCTGCGTGCAGGTATGACTAGTGAAGTAGTAGTTGCTTTGGTTTTTTTGTTTGTTTGGGGTTTTTTTCCTTTATTTTGGTTTGGTTGTTTATTGTTTCTTTATTTTATTTTGTTTTCGTTTAGGTGGCTTTTTTGTATATTTGGGTTTTTTTGTTGCTTTTCTTGGGTTTTTTGGTTGTTTTTTTTTTCTCTTTGTCTCGGGGTGGAGGGGTTAGAATTGGTTTTTTTTGTTTGTTTTGGGATTTTTTTGATTGTTTAGGTTTTTTTATTAACTCCCCTGTCAGCTCTGAACACTGGTGCTGCCCTGCTCCTGCCCTGTCCCCAACAGCTCTGCCAGTGCCTCGAGGGGACACAAAGGCTGAGCCAAAGGGTGGCAACTGCAGAAGGGGCTGGGCTGGCAGGGGCCCTTTGGGATCATGGAGTTACAGAATGACAGAATTGTGGGGTTGGAAGAGCCCTTCAAAATCACTCAGTCCAACCCAACCCTAATAGTACCTCAACTAAATCATGGCACCAAGTGCCACATCCAATCTTTTTTAAACATATCCAGGGATGGTGACTCCAACACCTGCCCTGGCAAACCAATCCAGTACCTGGGGCTGTCACTGCTGGGGTGTCACAGACAGGGGAACGCTGGGGCTGTCACCGCTGGGGTGTCACACACAGGGGAACACTGGTGCTGCCCTGCTCCTGCCCTGTCCCCAACAGCTCTGCCAGTGCCTCGAGGGGACACAAAGGCTTAGCCAAAGGGAGGCAACTGCAGAAGGGGCTGGGCTGGCAGGGGCCCTTTGGGATCATGGAGTTACAGAATGACAGAATTGTGGGGTTGGAAGAGCCCTTCAAAATCACTCAGTCCAACCCAACCCTAATAGTACCTCAACTAAATCATGGCACCAAGTGCCACATCCAATCTTTTTTAAACATATCCAGGGATGGTGACTCCAACACCTGCCCTGGCAAACCAATCCAGTACTTTATCACCCTGTCTGTAAAAAACTTTTGCCTAATATCCAACCTATATTTCCCTTGGTTCAGCTTAAGACTGTGTCCTCTGGTTCTGTCAGTTGCTGCTTGGAGAAAGAGACCAACCCCCACCTGTTGTATTGTGTTCATCAAGCGTTATTTTATTAAGTTGTATATTGGTTCGTTCTATGTACCCCCTCAGTTATAATGGTTCTGCCCTGGTTCTCTCTCTCTTTTGATAGTCCCATCTATCTTGTCTTTCTCCTCCCTATTGCCCTTAGCAACAAATGTATCCAGCCCTCAGTCCCTCCCTGGTTCCCTGTCTGTCACTCGGTGTCCCAACCCTTCTATCCAGAACCTTCCATCCTGGGCATTGACTGATTGGATCAGGGGCCAGGGCTCCTCCCTTGGTCTTCCCCCATTGGATACCCTACACTGTCTGTTATCCTCTCTCCACTCCTACCTTATTTCTGATTTGCTGCTCTATCTGTACCCACCTTCCCTTATAAACCCATGTCTGGACTCAGTCTCTGTCTTCAGCAGTGCGTTCCCCCTGGAAAAAATCTGGACTGTGCCCCAGCTGGAGTCCGTCTCTTTTCTACCTCCTGTTGGACTGCAGCTCTCTCTCTCTCCTGCAGAATCCTCGTCACACAAGGCTAAAAGCCTTAGGCGCTCTCTAGACCCAGCCCGGGATCAGGAGAGTGCCCCCGTGCTGCTGGCGGTGCTGGCCGCAGCTAGCTGGGATTATCTTGGAGGCCAGCCACCGCTGCACCCACCTGTCTAAAACTGCCTTTCAGGAAGCTGTAGAGAGTGATAAGGTCACCTCTGAGTCTTCTCTTCTCCTGGATAAGCAATCCCAGCTCCCTCAGTCATTCCTCACAGCACTTGTGTTCCAAGCTCCTCACCAGCCTTGCTGCCCTTCTCTGGACACACTCCAGGTCCTCCATGTCCTGTCTAAATTGGGGGGCCCAGAACTGGACACAGCACTTGAGGTACAGTACCAGTCCAGGGGAAGAATGCCACGTACACCAGTGCCAAGTGCAGGGCAAGAATGACCTCCCTGCTCCTGCTGGCCAGCTGGCCACACCATTCCTGATCCAGGCCAGGAGCCATTGGCCTTCTTGGCCACCAGGGCACACTGCTGGCTCATGTCCAGCCAGCTGTCGAGCAGTACCCCCAGGTCCCTTTGTGCCTGGGCACTGTCCAGCCACACCATCCCGAGCCTATAGCATTGGAGGCGGTTAGTGTGGCCAAAATGCAGGACTGGGCACTTGGACTTACTAAACTTCATCTTATTGGACTCTGCCAATCCATCCAACCATTCTGGGTCTCCCTGCAGAGCCCTCCTACCCTCCACCAGATGCACACATGCTCCCAGCTCAGTGTCATCTTCAGATTAACTAATGAAAGACTCAATCCCCTCATCCATGTCATCAATAAAAATATTGAACAGAGCTGGGCCCAGCACAGAGCCCTGAGGGACAGCACTGGTGCCTGGCTGCCAGCTGGATGCAGCAGCGCTCACCAGCACTCTCTGGGCCGGCCATGCAGCCAGTTCTGAACCCAGCACAGAGTGCTCCTGTCCCAGCCCTGGGCTGCAGCTTCTCCAGGAGTGTGCTGTGGGAGACAGTGCCAAAGGCCTTGCTGGAGTCCAAACAGACACACCCACAGTCTGTCCTGCATCCACCAGGAGGGGCACCTGGTCATAAAAGGAGACCAGGTTGGTCAAACACCACCTACCCC
>NW_024369296.1:9037-13489 GCF_014805655.1 Passer montanus | reverse complement strand
GCTCAGGATCTTCCACAGGTGCTCAGCAGGCAGGAGGATTGTGGCTGGATGTTACTCTGGAAATGCCAGTGGCTCAGCTGAGAGCTCTGGCAGTGACTGGCACTGCACTGAGAGGGGCCACAGTCCTGCAAGGGTCTTTCATCAGGAGCAAACAGCAGCCTGGAGGGTGGGCAATGCTGGATCTGTACCATTGCGTGCTCATCCTTCACCTGAATGTGGAGCTGCCCCCAAAGTTGCCATGGATCACTTTTTCTTTTTCTCCTCTTGGGTATATTTTGGAGCAGCTGTTCTATGTGGCTTTTGATGGTGATCCTGTGGCAAGCAGCCATTTGCCTGCTGTGCTATCCTCGCAACTAATACTAACTCTTCATTTCCTTTGGTTTTATTTGGGGTTTTTTTATCTACTTGTTGGATTGGTTTGCGTTGGTTTGTTTGTGTGTTTCTTTTTTGGGGTTTTTTTCTGTTTTGGTTTGAGTTTTTGTTTGCTTTTTTAGAAATGACTGAGGAAGTTGGCATAGCCACACTCAAGAAAATGTAAACCAGGCTCGGTTCTCCAGAAATTCCTTTTGGCTGGGTTAAGCTGCATCCCCTAGGCTCAGGATCACTAGTATATTTTCAGGTTTTGCTCTGCATATCAGCCTGCCCAGACTCCGCTTGGTGTTTCACAAATGGAGAAGACAATGGACATTGTGCCAAGCTTCCTTTCAAACAGAAAAACCTGGGTCAGCATGACAGAAAAGAAGAAAAATAAATCACCACTTAGAACAGTACCAGTGTCCCACCATCTTCCTCTCCACTGTTACTAATTTTGTACATTTAGAGGCAAACCTGGGTCTAAAGCTTGCATCTCTCAGTTCACAGAATCACAGAATCACAGAATAATGAGGTTGGAAGAGACCTCTAAGATCATCAAGTCCAACCTATGCCCTAACATCTCAACTAGACTATAGCACCAAGTGCCATGTCCAGTCTTTTTTTAAACACATCCAGAGATGGTGATTCCATCACCTCCCTGGGAAGACAATTCCAGTGCTTTATTATTCTTTCAGTGAAAAATTTTTTCCTAATATCTAACCTATACCTTCCCTGACGTAGCTTGAGACTGTGTCCCCTTGTTCTGTCAGTTGCTGCCCAGTGGAAGAGACCAACCCCCACCTGTCTACAACTTCCCTTCAGGAAGTTGTAGAGAGCAATAAGGTCACCTCTAAGCCTCCTCTTCTCCAGGCTAAACAACCCCAGTTCCCTCAAACGTTCCTCGTAGGGCTTGTTTTCCAAGCCCCTCACCAGCCTCGTTGCTCTCCTCTGGACACGCTCAAGCATCTCAATATCCTTCCTAAATTGAGGGGCCCAGAACTGGACACAGTAGTCAAGATGTAGCCTCACCAGTGCCGAGTACAGGGTGAGAATGACCTGCCTGCTCCTGCTGGTCACACAATTCCTAATGCAGGCCAGGATGCCGTTGGCCTTCTTGGCCACCAAGGCACATTGCTGGCTCATATCCAATCGGCTGTCAACCAGCACCCCCAGGTCCCTTTCCACCTGAACACTGTCCAGCCACACTGTCCCCAGCCTGTAACGCTGTATGGGATTTTTGTGGCCAAAATGCAGAACTCGGCACTAAGACTTATTAAACTTCATCCTGTTGGACTCTGCCCATCCATCCAACCGATCTAAGTCTCTCTGCAGAGCCCTCCTTCCTTCCAATAGATCAACACAAGCTCCCAGCTTAGTGTTGTCTGCAAATTTACTAATGAAGGACTCGATGCCCTCATCCATGTCATCCATAAAAATATTAAATAGGATTGGTCCCAGTACAGACCCCTGAGGGACACTGGATGTGGAGGAGGAAGAAGAGATGGATGTGTATGTGGATGAGGAAGAAGAGATGGAATTGGATATGGAAGAGTCCATTGAGGACATGGATATTGATTAAAAAGGTGAGGAAGAGGCCCTGATCTTGGCATGAAGACCAATGCCAGCAGCAGGACAGGCAGAGTGGGTCTCCTGCTGCCAGGCTGGGGCTGGGCTGGGTGCTCCCTGCTCAGGGACATTGTACCCAGGGCACTGGATTCTGGTGGCCATCCACAGCCTGTCCTGTGCCTGCTTTGCTCCACACAAGCTCCATGCCAGAGCCAGCCAGGCTCAGTTCTGCTAGCAGAGTCCTGCTGCTGGGCCAGCTGTGCCAGCCTAGGGGCACATGCAAGAGCCCTCTGTGCCTGACTGGAGTGACCGTGGCATTTGCTTTTCTTCCAGGTGCAATGGACATCACGGACAGAGACACCACCCTTTTGTATATATGTTCTACAGTTTGTTGTTCTTTAGAATGTAGATTTTAGGGCTATTTTTGACTTCTGTAAATACGTTTCACATAGTTTTGTTAGGTAGGTTTTTATGTATATATGTTCTATCGATTGTTGTTGTCACAAATATTCTTACAATGTAAATATGTTCTGTATTTTTGCTGCTGTTCTTCTCTAATAAACAAATTTTATTTTTCACACCCCAGTTCTCCTTGCATTTGCTTCAGGCACAGGCAGCATATTGCCAAGGTGTAGTTTCCACTTGCTCCAGGTTCCCAGGGCTGGAGGTCACAAGTAGATGAAGGGGAAAAAATCCACAATTAAGAGTGTCCATGACACCCAGAGCCAAAAGAAGCCCAGGGAAGCACGTGCTCCAAACCACGGCAGAAATGTAGTGAGAGCTCTGGAGGGAACAAAAGAAAGAGGAAGTCTGAAGAAAGGAAAAAACGTCTCCCCACAAGGTGTTTTGCTTTTTTTCATTGAGAGTCTCTTCTACCATGTGGTGGAAACCCAGAAAAATAAAGGTCAGGAGAAGCATGGTTTATTGGGAACATTCCTGCATAGTAGACAATCCTTGTGCAAATCATCCCATGCAGCACTCACATATTTAATTGCTTCTCTTCCTGGGGAAGCAGAGTTGCTTTATTTACTCCAAGCAAGATTTTCTCCCTCCTCCCTGGCAAAGAACAAGCTCCCATCCTGGCAAGCGCTCGCTGCATTCCTTAACACTCATCACACCCATGCTAAGGAGAGTGGAGCAGGTTAATTTATCACTTGTTGCAAGTTCTAAGTCCTTCTTAGATATGCAAACTGACAAGTTTTCATCTCTGTGCAAAGATCAGTATTAGGACATCCCTGATGTACCACACACTTCTCAGAGCTGTCCCTTTCACCCAGCTCTCCCCAGTCACTTCACAGACTTCACTCTAAGCAGTTTCTGATAGAGCTCAGTTAAATCCCAAACATGGGATTTAATCCTGGTTTTTCTTCATCTTCTCCAGAGCTGTCTCCAGACACGGTGTGTGGGCACTGTCTGGCAGCAGCAGCATTAACGTGTCACCTCCCTGACACTGAGGTTCATGTCACAACTTTTCATCAAAAGCAGCAAATCAATGATTCCCACTGGGTCCCACACAGCTCCATGGGGAGTTTGTGTGGCTGCAGTTCCAGCACCAGCCCTGGTGCTCAGAAATTTCAGGAGGAGATACAGAAGGAATCAGCCATTCATAGAGAACAACATGAGTTTGCAGGGCTCAGATCCCCACAACTCTGGTAACCCAGACTCTGCATTTACACTTTGGCCTCTGTGCCTTACTTTTCCTCTCACTAAAGTCCTGACAGTTTATCTCATGCTCAGGTTCCCAAGATAATTCAAAGCAGCTTTAGGAGCAGGGATAGATGACAAGAACTGTCTCAAGGCTCAACAAAATTTCTCTCCTCAGGCCTGACAATTCCAGCTAAGGAGAGAGGAAAAGCCTGCATGAAAGAGGTGTGAAATCAAAGCAGTAATCAAATTGAGGTATAATGAGAGCAGCTGAAGAGGTTTTCAATGTTCAGAACAAGATTAGCAGCTCCAGGCACAGGAGGGATGTGACATTTTCCCCGCTGTAACAACTCTGTCATGCAAATTGCATCTCAAATCCTCCTCCCCACCTCTGGGACCTGTTCAGCCACAAACGTGGTGCTGAAGTTTTAAAGCAAAGTGGAAGCTGGTCAGAGAGCTGGTTTGCAAATAAAAATCACAGAGGACAGTTTGGAAGCACCAGCTGGAGCAGAGAGAGGCAGAGCCTGGCCCCGAGGTGCAGCACAGCCAAACATGCCTGAAACTCTAAGAAATTAAAGAACTTGCCACTCGTTTTCCCTCAGGAGCTACAGAAGGTGCTTTATGGAATCCCTGCCTCCTTCAACTGTATCAGCATGCAGGAGAGTGCAGGGATGAAGATTACAGCACCTTCTGCTGCTGCTTCCATCTCCTGACTCAAATCTCACCAAAATCTGTCACGATTGGGCCTTTCCAAAGTCTCAGATTCACTTGGTCCTTGCAGGATTTCGGTTCTGAGGAGCATGAAGGGAGATAAAGGCACTTGCAGACACCAGAGATGCAATTGGTGCCTGAGGTGAATGAATTTCACTGCCCAGGTTAGTGCCTCTA
>NW_024369296.1:4036-8974 GCF_014805655.1 Passer montanus | reverse complement strand
CAAACAATTCATTGACAGTCATTAAAAAATTCAGAGAGAAAATTCTGGAATGCCCTGGCCACAGCCCTTCATTGAACCACTTGGGCTGAGGCTAACTTTTGGCTTTTCAATGCTTTTGAGCTGCTAGCTCTTTCCACTTTTCTTCATTTTTTTTTTTTTTCCAAAAGAAGAAGAACAGCAGCAGCAGAGGGTCTCTAGGACCTTTTGGGGGCCCTGGTCCTGGTGGGCAGACCAGAGAACCCAGACCTGGCTCACAGAATGGTGGCCCAGGTCCCTGTGGGGAAAGCAAAGTCCCCAAACTGAGCACTGGGCGGGGCAGTGGCCCCGGCCCAGGGAAATGAGCCAAATGGCCCAGAACCAGCCTGTGAGGCGGGCTCTGTGTGCTCAGAACCTGGCAGGACCATGCTGCCAGCGTCTTGAGAGCAGAAATGACCCAGTGCTTCCTCCCCCCAGCAGCACCGGTGCACACCGGCAGCTCGGGAAGAGAAGCTTTCTCAGGAATTGTCATCCCAGATGTGAGGGTTTCTTGTCCCCAGAGCAAGCGAGCAATGCTTGCTTTGCTCTGTGTCTCTTGCTCCTGCAAGGCAAATGCCACTGCTCCTGCTTTCTGCCCCTCGGCACCACCCCCATCCCCACTGGGCTGGGAACCAGAGGCAGATGCCACAGGAGCCAACTCCCCCACGCCACTGGGGCGCTTGGGGGAAGGCAGGCACCCCAACCCCTAGGGAGAAGCCCCCGACCACACGCGAAATGGCCCAGAAACCACACTGATTTTGAACACAGCCAGCCGAACTGCTCCTGCGGTGAGCTGGCGGGCCGTGCCCTCTCCACGGAGGGACAGACTGTTCACAGGGTCTGATGCGAAGGTCGGAGCTCTGGAAGGCAGCGGGACAACTGGGGTGGGTGGTGCGGGCAGCACAGGCGCTGGTGTCGGCTCTTGAGACGGTCCCGTGGGCTCAGCACCATTCTTGGCATGCTCTTTCACTGCAATTGGGTTGGCAGGGAGCAGCAGGCTCGGCACGGGCGGCGGGGCCGGCTCCCCATCTCCCCCAAGAGAAAGAGCGGGGGGGAAGGCAGCTCTTCCTGCTCATGCTCCAAGGGAGCGGAGAAAAACTTTTGCTCAGCTGTGGGTAATGCGGGGGGGCTGCGAACCCGCGGTTTGTCTTCTTTGAGAGGCTTCTCTCGTGCCGAACCTGGTGGAAACGGAGCGCGACCGCGCCACCGAGCCACGATGTCCCCCGCGGCCTCCCTTTTTTCCAAAATACAGAATAAGAGCCATAGGTGCACTCCATACATTGTTGGGAGTGTAACACCCTGGTCCTTTGTCCCCTCAAAAGCAGCGTCCATGAACTCCCAAAGATCTAAATCAAGGGAGCATACGACATTTTTAAAAAAATCTATGAAATTTTGCCCATCTTAAAAACTCATAACACAGTCTCTCCCACACACTATTAACTCCGTTCTCGTGTCCCCATCTGTGCCAGAGTTTAATAACTTTCTTCTCTGACGCAGTAAACGGAACTTGAGCTTCCAAAGGTACATTTTCCCAACTTTCCTCCCACCTTCTGCGAATGGCAGGATCTTCAGGAAGCGAAAAAATAACAGTACCTTTAGACAGTGTCCTTGTGGATCCAGCTGTGCAGCTCTGCTGCTCTGCGGTCTCTGGACACAATGTCCAGGAAAGTCCAACAGGTTCTCCTGTTCGCCTTGGCTGTGAACTCTGCCCATCTTCAGGGTCTTGTTTCTTCAGCTCCAGGCTGGACTCCGTGGTCACTCTTGGGGTGACGCCCCAAAGCCAGGCACCCTTGGGATATTCGGGCCGTGCTCCCCCTCCCCCTTTACATAAAACTTCAGAATAATTTAGATCGTATATCCTATTTTGAAGTAACCAGTCAAAAACCTGTTCCAAACAGGATCCAGCAGTTCAGGTCACCCAATTTCCAGTCAAAATTTTAGTATCTCCAAGAGCTGGAATCCATCATCTCTTAAGGGATCCTTTGCTTAGGGAGTTTCATCCAAGAACAAGATTTTCCTTTACCATGAGTATGGGCACACCTACTCTCAGCTTCCCCTTTTAAATCCCTGTATATCCAGCTTTCCCAGCCTTCTTGGTTGACTCAGTGTCTTCTTTGAACTGGACAACCACAAAAAAAGCACAAATTATCCTCATTTCTCTTTCTTTCCTTAGACAGCAAGAGGTCAGTAACGTGCCTGAGCCTTTCCAGGTTTAATCCTATCCCCTGAGTCATGGCTGTGACAGGAAAAAATGTGACCAATTCCTGGTGTCTTCCCTGCCCTTCTGGCCTTTTTCTGTGTCATGGGTTGGCACTGGAGCAATGCCAGTGCACCCATGAAAATAGATTTTTCTGAAATGGCTACTGGTAGATGTGAGCAGAAAAAGAGCAGAGCAGGCTCAAGCTTTGAAATAAAGGAAAACATTTCATTAACTACAACTATAATATCAGAAAGACACATAATTCAAAGCAAAACCTTCCAAAACATTCCTCCTCTCCCTTGACACTGTGGGGTCCCACAAAACCAAGGCAATAGGTCTGGGCTGGCTGGGCCTCCTGGGGACCATCTGACAGGTCCAGCTGACCTTGGCATGTCAATGGCTGCTTCTCATCCACCCCTGAAGCACTGGGGCTCTGGGCTTTCCTTCCCATGGGAGAGAAGTGTCCTTCTCCTCCAGGGGCCCATTGTCAAAACTGTGATTCCTCCTCCCAAGTTCCTTATATGCAAAGATTGTTTCCAGATGAAATCTGCCAGGAGAGACAGCTCTGGCTGCCTCGGCCATCCAGGGGCCACCTCTCATCTGCCTATGAAACACTGGGACCATGTGCTTTTGTTTCTTATGGGAAAAAAACATCCATCTCAACCAGGAGCCCATGGCCAAAGTTGGGCATCTGCCTCCAGAATTCCTTATATCCAAGGATAACTCCCAGACAAAAACTGACAGGAGTAACAAGTCTGACTGGCCTTGGCTTCCTGAGGGCTGCTACTCATCTGCCTCTAAAACACTGGGGCTCTGGGCTTTCCTTCCTAATGAAAAGAACTCTTCTTCCTGTCCAGGTGCACATGGCCAAAATTGACATTCTACCTCTAAATGCCCTAGGTCCATGGATAGCCCCTAGATGAAAAGTGCCAGCAGAGAGAGGTTTGGCTGGCTTGTCCTAAGGGTGGCCACCTCTCATCATCTTCCAGAACACTTGGACTTCACACTTTTTTTCCAGTACAAAAAAACCCATCCATCTTGACCAGATGCCCATGGCCAAAACTTGGATTCCACCTCAAGAACTCTGTACATCCAATGATTTCTCCCCATTGAAAGATGCTAGGACAGACTGCCAGACTGCCAGTCTGGCTGCCCTTGGCCTCTTGGGGGCTGCCTCTCACCTGTTTTCCAAACACTGGGGCTCGGTGCTTTCCTTACAATGGAAAAGAACCTTATTTCTTCTCAAGTTGTCTGTGGTCAAAACAGAGATTCCTGTTCCCAAATTCCATATATCCAAGGATTCCTCCATGAAAAAAGCTGCCAGGACAAACAAGTCTGGCTGGCTTGGCTTCCCAGGAGCCACCTCTCTCCTCTTCTGCCTTTGGAACATTGGGCTCTGTGCTTTCCTTCCTATGGAAAAGAACCACCCTTGTTATCTACACAGAAATGGCCAAAATTTGGAATCCACCACCAAAATTCCCTATTATCCAAGGGTTGCTTTTCGGCAAAAACTTCCAGGACAGAGAGATCTGGCTGCCCTAGGCCTCTGATGACTGCCTTTCATCTGCGCCTGAAACATCAGTGTTCCGTGCTTTCCATCCCATGGAAAAGAACCGTCTTCCTCTGGGCGTCCATGTGTGAAACTGGGATTCCACCTCAAAAATTCTGTATATCCAAGGGTTGCTTCCAGGCAAAATCTGCCAGTCCCATCAAGTCTGGCTGGCCTTGGCCTCTGGTGGCTGCCCCTGCAACGCTGGGGCTCGGTTCTTTTCTTCCCATGGAGATCCCTGGGACACTGTGGGGACCTCATGAAACCAAGGGGATCATTGTGGCACCACTGGAGCCCATGGAACCAAGGGGCCATGGTGACACAGCGGGGCTTCATGGAACCCAGAGACCATTGTGACTCTGTGGGGCCTGATGGAACCATGGAGACCATTAGGGCCCTTCAGGGCCTGGTGTCACCAAGGGGGCATTGGGGCACCTCAGGGCCTCATGGAAGTAAGGGAACATTGGGACACTGTGGGACCCCTGCTTCTCATCAGCTCCTGGAACACTGGAGCTCCATGCTTTCCTTGCTATGAAAAGAACCATCCCTCTTTTCAGATGCCCATTGGCAAAACTGATACTTTTCCTAAAATTTTTCCTATATGCAAGTGTATCTCCCAGAAAAAATCCTGCCAGCTCTGCCTGGCCTTGGCCTCTGGTGGTCATCTCTCATCTGCGCGGGAAACACTGGGGCTCTGCTCCTTCATTCCTATGGAAAACCACTGACCTTTCTGCCAAGGGACCATGGTGAAAATTAGAATTTGGCTTCCCAATTTCCATATATCCAAGGATGGCTCTCACACAAAAGTAGCCAGAACAGGCAGGTCAGGCTGGCTCTGTCCTCTGGTGATTTTCTTAGACTAAGAGCTGCACGTTTTCATTGGAAAACACCTTGGAGAGGGCCCAGAGTTCTCCCAAGGTGGGGTTTTGAGGCCTGGGGCTCATGACCACAACATATGGACAAAGGAGCTCTGTGCTCTGTGCTGTTGTGGTGGTTTTGCATCACAGAAGTGATGTCCTAAGAGAAGCTGCTAGCAGTTTCCTCCATGCCTGACTAAAAATCAATCAGTAATTAGCTTTGTGAGTTGACGATCTGTTAAACCACTAAGGAAACTGTAGATGCCTCTGTGAAGACACATGTTAAAGACGAGAAAGCCTGGGAGGGTCTCTTTCCC
>NW_024369296.1:0-266 GCF_014805655.1 Passer montanus | reverse complement strand
GGGCAGTGCCAGAGCTGGGAGGGGTCTGCAAGGCAGAGCTGAGCCCCCAGGGCTGGGCTGGGCTCTGGCAGCACTGGCAGGGCCCAGCCCTGGGCACAGGGAAGCAGCTGCTGGCAGGGACAGCTCCAGGCAGCAGAGCCCTGGGCAGGCAGTGAGGGGAAAGTGCCCCCAGGCTGGACTGGGATATTTAAAGTCCTCTGCAAACCCAACTATTCCATGATTGCTTTTTTTACAGGCCCCAGTGCCAAGGCACCGCAAATGTCCAA
>NW_024369295.1:0-879 GCF_014805655.1 Passer montanus | reverse complement strand
TTGAGCTTCTCAGGCTCAGAGTAGCAGAGTTTCTTTTGCTCATGGGTTACCCTTTTTCTTCTCCCTGCATCACCTTTTTGTGGCCTCCTTATTTCTTCATTTCTATTGAAACTTTCCAAGGATTCTAGATGAGGAGGGGAGCAAGGAACAGGTTTGGCATCCTCACTTGCACTGGATAAGGAGAAAGACCGAAGGTGTTGAATTGATGGCCTTTTAGAGGATTTCTGTCTCAGTCTGACAGGCAAACTCATCTGTAAGTCTTTTCTTTTAAAAGAGGTTTCTTTGAGAACCTTTTTCTGAGCCATTTTAAGTTTCTCTATGTAGTCATTCTGGAAACTCTCTTCTGTGAATGAGGCAGGACTCCTCAAAATGAGATCTTTGTTCTGAAGCTGGAGATCATCAGCACTGCGCTGATGGTGGTGGCTGCTCCTCTGAAGCTGATGGCCTTCTCTTTGCATCTCTAGACAGTGTGCTGAGGCAGCATAGCTGCTTGATGGAATTTCCTTTGGTGAGCTCCTCGAGTCCTGGTTGGGGTGCAGGACATTGGTGGTTTTCCCCGCAGACAGATAGTAAAGCATGGGAGTTGCCTGCCTGGTTATTTGTTCACCAGCATGGTCCTCCCGAAGCTGTCTTGAGAGCCGTGTTTGAAACACAGGCTGCTGTTTCTGAACAGGAGCTTCCTCTTGTTCCAGACACCTGCTGAGGTCAGGACTGCTGCTGTTACCCTGGTTTCCTTTCTGGACCTCATGTAATGATTGAGATGTGGACTCTTCCTTTGGTCTGAAAAAAGCCATTTGGCTTATGCCATCGCAGCCCTGCTTCCTTCCCTGATCCAGCTCCTCACACTGAGGGTGCTCCACTCCCACAGCATTGCAGCTG
>NW_024369294.1:0-879 GCF_014805655.1 Passer montanus | reverse complement strand
GACTGAGGGTGCACTCAATCCCCTTGTCCTGATCATCCATAAATATATGAACCACAAGTTGTCCAAATATTGAGCCCTGCCAACAGCACTGGTGACAGGCCACCAGCTGCATGTAACTCCATTCACCACCACTATCTGGCCCTGCCACCCAGACAGATTTTTCTTAACAAGTGAAGAGTATACTCAGCAAGACTGTGGGCTGCCATTTTCTCCAGGATTCTCATTTTCTTTTCTCCATTCTCCAATTCTCTTCATTCTCATTTTCTCTATTTTCTCATCCACTAAACAGGTCACCCTGTCATAGAAGCTTGGTAAGAAGGTTGGTAAGGCAGGACCTGCCTTTCACAAACCCTGGCTGGCTGGGCTGATTGTCCAGTACATGCTGTGTGCTCTCACTTGAGGTAGTATGTTCTATAACCTTACTGCCTGCTAGCAGCAGACAGTGCAGGATGAGGAATGGAATGTTTGCAATTAGTCCCAAACTTCATCTTTGCCATTCCTTCCTCCTCATAGTTTTTTTCCCAGCTCTAGTGCAAGTAGCTCTAGTGCCTCCATTGCTGACAGCCCTCTTGGAAAAAATCTGTTGCAGTGTGGATCCTTCATGGGATGTGGTTTCTTCAGAAAATACCTCTGCAGTTTGGACATCTATGTTCTCTGCCCTGGAGCTGCACCTCCTCATCTTCTTGGTCTTGGCCACATCTCTTCTGTGATTTCTCACTTTTTGTTCCAGTTCTTCTCTCTACAGAATATATTTTACTCCTTTTTTTTTCCCCTCAGAGAAGTGTCACATGCATGCTGTTTGGGCTAAGCATTGTGTTGCAATGAGTCTGTTTTGGAGCTGGCAAGAGCCGCCTGTGTCTGCCACAAGGCAGCCCCAGT
>NW_024369293.1:0-879 GCF_014805655.1 Passer montanus | reverse complement strand
CAAATACCCCAAAATACCCCCAAAACATCCAAAAATAACCCAAAAACATCCAAAAATAACCCAAAAACTGACCAAAAACGCAGCCTGGGACCCCTGCCCACTCTGGAGTGAGTATTGACCCCAAAAACACCCAAAATGACCCCAAAAATAACCCAAAAACTGACCAAAAACTCAGCCAGAGACCCCCGACCTCCCTGGAGTGAGTATTGACCCCAAAAACACCCAAAATGACCCCAAAAATAACCCAAAAACTGCCCAAAAATACCCAAAACCTGCCAAAAAACACCCAAAACTGCCCAAAAATACCAAAAAATAACCCAAAAACTCAGCCCAGGACCCCCGACCCCGTGGAGTGAGTACTGACCCCAAAAAACCCAAAATGACCAAAAAATACCCAAAAACTGCCCAAAAATACCAAAAAATAACCCAAAAACTCAGCCCAGGACCCCCGACCCCGTGGAGTGAGTACTGACCCCAAAAATACCCAAAATAACCCCAAAATCCCCTCAGAACCGCCCCAAAATCCCCGGTGATACCCGGGGGTTTTGGGGTCATTTTGAGGGGTTTTGGGGTGGATTTTTGGGTGGGTTTTGAGGTGATTTTGGGGTTGGTTTTGGGTTGATTTTGGGGTGGATTTTTGGGTGGGTTTTTGGGGGGTTCCCCGGTGATACCCGGGGGTTTTGGGGTCATTTTGAGGGGTTTTGGGGTGGATTTTTGGGTGGGTTTTGAGGTGATTTTGGGGTTGGTTTTGGGTTGATTTTGGGGTGGATTTTTGGGTGGGTTTTTGGGGGGTTTTGGGGGGATTTGGGGGTTGGTTTTGGAGCTGATTTTGGGGGGGATTTTGGGTGGGTTTTTGGGGGATTTTGGGGTCATTTTGGG
>NW_024369292.1:0-879 GCF_014805655.1 Passer montanus | reverse complement strand
TCCCCAAAATCCCCCCAAAAATCCCAAAAGTCGCCCAAGAAATCCCCCAGAACTAAAATCCCCCCAAAAAATTGCCCCAAAAATCCCCAAATCCCCCAAATTCCCTCCAAAATCCCCCCAAAAATTGCCCCAAAAATCCCAAAAAAATCCTCCAAAAACCCCCAAAATTCCCCGAAAATTTCCCAAATTCCCAAAAAAATCCCCACATTTCACTCAAAAATTCCCCCAAAACTTCCCCAAATTTCCCTAAAAATCTCCCCCAAAAAACCCCACAAAACCCCCCGAAAGTCCCCAAAAATCTCCCAAAAGTTCCCCAAATTTCCCCATTTCCCCAAAAATCCCCCAAAATCCCAAAATCCCCCCAAAAATCCCCAAAACCCCCCAAAATCCCCCAAAATCCCCATTTTCCCGCAGGCCGCGAGGACGCCGTGCTGAGCTACGAGACGGTGACGCAGATGGAAGGTGAATTTTGGGGTGAAATCCCGCAATTTTGGGATTTCCCCTCTTGGGTTGGAGGTTCAGGACCCCGGAAAGTTTCGGGAATTTGGGGAATTTTGGGGATTTTGGGCAATTTTGGGTTTTTTCCCCTCCCCAGTTCACTACGCGCGGCCGATCATCATCCTGGGCCCCACCAAGGATCGCGTCAACGACGACCTCCTGTCCGAGTTCCCCGAGAAGTTCGGCTCCTGCGTGCCCCGTGAGTCACCTGGCACACCTGGGCACACCTGGGGGCACCTGGGGGCATCAGGAACACACCTGATACACCTGAGATACACCTGGGCACACCTGGGCACACCTGAGATACACCTGAGATACACCTGGGCACACCTAGGGGCACCTGGGGGCATCAGGGCACACCTGAGATACACCTGAGATACA
>NW_024369291.1:0-879 GCF_014805655.1 Passer montanus | reverse complement strand
TTTTTTGGGATTTTTTTAAGGTTTTTTTTGCTATTTTTAAAAAAAAATTTGGGATTTTTTTGGGTTTTTTTGGGTTTTTAGAGGGGATTTTTGGGGTTTTAAAGAGGTTTTTTGGGGCAGTTTTTAAACTTTTTCTTTTATTTCTTTCAGGATTTCTTTGGGGTTTTTTCAGCTTTTTTTTGGGTTGATTTTTGGGATTTTTTGGGTTTTTGGGAGGAAATTTTGGGGGTTTTTTGGGTTTTTTTTAGGATTTTTTTGGGGTGATTTGGGCTCCACCCTGAGCTCGAAATTTGGGGCATTTTTGATTTTATTTTGTTTTTTTAAAGTTTTTTTTTAGGGTTTTTTTGGGTGATTTTTGGGGTTTATTTGGGGCTGTTTTGGGTTTTTTTGGGGTTTTTTTTGGTTTGGTTTTTGGGGATTTTTAGGGGATTTTTTGCCGGTTTTTTTGGGTTTTTTTGGGTTTATTTTTGGAATTTTTTGGGGTTTTTTTTTTTGGGGTTTTTTGGGGATTTTTTGGGGGTTTTTTCTTTTTTGGGGTTTTTTTTTTTGAGATTTTCTGAGGATTTTTTGGGGTTTTTTTCCTCCACACTGAGCTCCAAATTTGGGATTTTTGGGGATTTTTTTTGGGTATTTTAAAGGTTTTTTTAATATTTTTTTCCCTTTTTAAAAATTATTTTTATTTTAAATTTTCTGGACTTTTTTGGGGAGAATTTGGGGCTTTTTGGGGGGGCGGAGCCCAAAAATTGGGATTTTTTTAGGGGATTTTGGGGGAATTTTTTCCATTTTTTGGGGATTTTTTTCTTTTCTTTTAGTTTTTTTTGGAATTTTTGGGGATTTTTAAATTTTTTTTATTTTTGGGTTCTTTTATTTCATTTTCTG
>NW_024369290.1:0-879 GCF_014805655.1 Passer montanus | reverse complement strand
AAATCCCCCCTAAAATCCCCAAAATTCCCTGTAAAAATCCCAACCCCCCCCAAGTTTTACAAAAAGTCCAAAAAAATCCAAAGAAATTTCAAAAATCCCAAAAAATTCCACGAAATTCTGCAAAATTTCCCCAGAATTTCCAAATCCACTGAAAATTCCCCAAATTATGCCCCCAAAGATTAAAAAAATTGCCCCAAATCCCCTAAAATTTAACAAAACTCCCCAAAATCCCCCCTAAAATCCCCAATATCTCCCAAATTTTCCAAAAAGTCCCAAAAAATCCACAGAAATTTTAAAAATACCCCAAAAATTCCACAAATTTCCCCCAAAATCCTTCAAAATTCCCCCAAAATTTAGAAATTCTCTGAAAATTCCACAAATTTGCCTAAAATATCCCAACAAAAATCCAAAAATTTGCCCAAAATTCCTTAAACTTTAACAAAACTCCCTAAAATCCCCCAAAATGTAACAAAACTCCCCAAAATCCCCCCTAAAACCCCCAAAATTCCCCCTAAAATCCCCAAAATCCCCCAAATTTTCCAAAAACTCCCAAAAAATCCACAGAAATTTTAGAAGTCCCCCCAAAATTCCATCATTTCCCCCCCAAAATCCCAAACTCCTGCAAAATTCCCTCAAAATTTAGAAAATTCTCTGATAATTCCTCAAATTTTCCAAAATATTCCCCGAAAAATTTGCCCAAAAACTCCCCAAAATCCCCCCTAAAATCCCCAAAATTTTCCAAAACGTCCCAAAAAATCCACAAAAATTTTATAAATCCCCCAAAATTCTGCAAAACTCCCCCAAAATTTTCAAACCCGCTGAAAATCCCCAAAAATATTCCCCCAAAAATCCAAAAATTTGCCCAAAAATCCCCCAAAA
>NW_024369289.1:0-879 GCF_014805655.1 Passer montanus | reverse complement strand
TTGGGGCGATTTTGGGGGGATTTGGGGGGTCTGGAGGGGATTTTGGGGGGATTCGGGGACCCCCAGGGGGAATTGGGAGACCCCAAAGTGGGATCGGACCCCCAAAATTTGACCTGGGACCCCCAAAAATTGACCTGGGACCCCCCCAAAATTTAACTGGGAACCCCAAAATGGAACTGGGAGCCCCCAAAATTGACCTCGGACCCCCAAAATCGCACCGGGACCCCCCAAAATCGAACTGGGACCCCCAAAATCGAACTGGGACCCCCAAAAATTGACATTGGGACCCCCAAAATTTCACTTGGGACCTCTCAAAATTGACCTGGGACCCCCCAAAATTTCACCTGGGACCCCCAAAATTTCACCTGGGACCCCCCAAAATCGGACCGGGCACCCCCAAAAGATCCCANNTTGGGACCTCTCAAAATTGGCCTGGGGCCCCCCAAAATTTCACCTGGGACCCCCAAAATTTCACCTGGGACCCCCCAAAATCGCACCGGGACCCCCCAAAATTGACCTTGGACCCCCTCAAAATTTGACCTGGGACCCCCAAATTGGATCTGGGACCCCCAAAATCGACATTGGGACCCCCAAAATTGACCTGGGACCCCCAAAATTGACCTGGGACCCTCCAAAGTTTAACTGGGACCCCCAAAATCGCACCGGGACCCCCCAAAATTGACCTTGGACCCCCTCAAAATTTGACCTGGGACCCCCAAATTGGATCTGGGACCCCCAAAATCGACATTGGGACCCCCAAAATTGACCTGGGACCCTCCAAAGTTTAACTGGGACCCCCAAAATCGCACCGGGACCCCCCAAAATTTAACTGGGACTCCCAAAAATTGAGCTGGGACCCCCAAAATCGAACTGGGACCC
>NW_024369288.1:0-880 GCF_014805655.1 Passer montanus | reverse complement strand
GCGAAGCGCTCCTCGAAATCCACCTCAGAGAGCACCCTAAACGGGCAAAAAAACCCCAAAATTACCCCAAAATAATCCCCAAAAACGTCCCCTGAGCCGTTAAACATCAACAGCCAAAATAACCCCAAAAAAACCCAAAATAACCCCAAAAATCCCCAAAGCGCTCCTCGAAATCCACCTCAGACAGAACCCTGGGACCCAAAATATCCCAAAATTACCCCAGGATAATCCCCAAAAATATCCCCTGAGCCGTTAAACATCAACAGCCAAAATAACCCCAAAAAAACCCCAAAAATCCCCAAAGCGCTCCTCGAAATCCACCTCAGACAGAACCCTGGGACCCAAAATACCCCAAAATTAACCCAAAATTATCATAAAAATATCCCCAAAAAAATCCCTGAGCACACGAATCACAAACAGCCAAAAAAACCCCAAAAATCCCCAAAGCGCTCCTCGAAATCCACCTCAGACAGAACCCTGGGAGGGGAAAAACCCCAAAAATCTGAGCCAAAATATCCCAAAATTAACCCAAAATTATCCTGAAAATATGCTCAAAAAAACCCTGAGCACACAAACCCAAATAACCCCAAAATAACCCAAAATAGCCCCAAAGCGCTCCTCGAAATCCACCTCAGACAGAACCCTGGGACCCAAAACATCCCAAAATTACCCCAAAATAATCCCCAAAAACATCCCTGAGCACACAGACCCCAAAAAACCCCAAAATAGCCCCAAAAATCCCCAAAGCGCTCCTCGAAATCCACCTCAGAGAGAACCCTAAACGGGCAAAAAAACCCAAAAAACTGAGCCAAAATACCCCAAAATTACCCCAAAAAACTGACCCGAAACAGCCCCTGAGCCGTTAAACATCAACAGCCAA
>NW_024369287.1:0-880 GCF_014805655.1 Passer montanus | reverse complement strand
CCCTCCCCATTCCCTCCATTTTCCCTCAGCGCTCCCGCCCGCCCGGGGCCGCTCCCTCACCGCGGGCCTCCCGCCGGGCCCGCCGCCGGTCCCGGGGCAGGGTGTTGCCGGCGGCCAGGAAGGCGGCTCCGCCCAGGGCGGCGGCGAACGGCAGCAGCAGCAGCGCCCGCAGCAGCGCCCCGGCCCCGCGCTGGTACGAGATGGCGGCGGCTCCGCCCCCCAGGGCGTCACTCACCTGAGGGGACAGCGCCGGGGCTGAGGGGAGCGGGCCCGGTGCTCCCAGTACGGCCCCGGTGCCCTCCCAGTACGGCCCCGGTGCTCCCAGTACGGCCCCGGTGCTCCCAGTACGGCCCCAGTTACCGGTGTGGGCCCGGTGCCCTCACAGAAGCCCCGCCCCCAAATGTGTCACTCATCTTAGGGGGTGGGGCCACAAAAAGGCGGGAACGGCGTGAGGGGAGCAGGCCCCGCCCCTCCCAGTATGGCCCCAGTGCTCCCAGTTTGGGCCACAATGGCTGCCCAGGGCTCCCAGTGTCCCCTCAGCGATCCCAGTGCCCCTCCCAGTGCTCCCAGTATGATCCCAGTGCTCCCAGTACAGCCTCGGTGCCTTCCCAGTCTTCACAGAGGCCCCGCCCCCTGCGTGTCAATCATCTGAGGGGGCGGGGCCACAAAAAGGCGGGAACGGCGTGAGGGGAGCAGGCCCCGCCCCTCCCAGTGCTCCCAGTATGGGCCCAGAGCCTCTCCCAGTGCTCCCAGTATGGACTGGTAAGGACCCAATCCCCTCCCAGTGCTCCCAGTATGAGCACAGTCCCCTCCCAGTCCCCCCCAATCCCCTCCCAGTGTTCCCAGTATGGGCCCAATCCCCTCCCAGTACAAACCAGTC
>NW_024369286.1:0-881 GCF_014805655.1 Passer montanus | reverse complement strand
CATTGTCTGGAGCACCTTCTCTCTTCCTTGTCCCCTGCCCTGGCCTCTGCAGAACTGTTTCTCACATGTATTCCCAAAGATTTTATTTCTGAGGCACTACAACCTTTGTGAATGGACTCAGCCTTGGCCAGTGGCGAGTCATTCTTGGCACTGCAGTGGCCAATGTGGGGCAACTGGTGGCATCTCCCAGGTGCTCTCCACACTGTCTCCTCACTCTGAAGCCCTCACCAACCCAAGCCCAGTATAGGCACAGATCACCAGGAGGAGGTGAGTGGAAGCACAGCAGCACTGAGAAGCTTGTTGCAGGGTCAGGGGGTCTCTCTACAAGGAGATCTTTGAAGGGCAATGTGACAAACCTGCCAGGAGTGGGGAATGGCCAGGGTGAGAGTGAGGAGTTGGATGGGCAGAGCAACTTGCACTGCTTTGTCTGGCCTTTATCCTCTTAACCCCAGCAGTACCACAGGAGAGGGCATGATGCATTGAGGGTTCTCTCTGTGGGCTCTGCTCAGCCCCATGGGGCCCAGCAATAAGAGAGACCCAAAAAAGGGACACCAGGGGAGCAGTGGCAGGAGCAGAGGTTATCCGTATGTCCTCGGTCACGTGCACTCTCCACAGGCCCTGGACTGCAGACACAATCATACCTCATCCCAAACAAAGACAACCCTGGACGTGCACATGCCATGCATGAGCATCCTTGGACATACAGATCACACACAGAACATCATGCCTGGACACACACATCCTGCTGTTGGGCATGAACATGGACACACTGACCTGTGGGCCACCCACACCCCTGGGACACAGACAGACACTGAGCGATCTACTGCTGGTGGACAGTGAACCAGACACACCCAGTCATCATGCGAGGTTGCTATGCTTTA
>NW_024369285.1:26555-28747 GCF_014805655.1 Passer montanus | reverse complement strand
TCAATGCCTGGGGCTGGGGCGGCATCGCCTCCCTCTGGCTCCGCCTGACAGCTGCTGAGGAGGTGGCACATGTCCTGCTCTCCTGCTCTCCTCCAAAACAGGGATCTGATGGGAAAGTTTAGGTCCAGCTCTGAGCACATCCATCATGGCCTGGTCAGGGAATAGTGGGGCAAAGCCAACAGGAGCCTTCTCCAACTGACCGGCGGTTTCTGGTTTCTCTGCCCAGAGTGCCAAGATCTGATCAGGCGGTGTTTATCCATGCTGGACTTGGAAAGGCCCTCATTAGAAGAGGTGTTCTGTCATCCTTGGATGCAGGATATACATCTGCCCTAGAAGAAGGGAGAGAGCCACAGGCACACTGTGCTGCAGGGCCCCAGTAAGTTACGGCTCCACACCTGCCTTGGCCATCAGAAGCAAAGGAACCCGGACCTTTTTGTCCTGCCTGTGTCACTGCCCAGGGCTCATCAGATGGGAGCACACAGCCCTTGTGCTGGAGCTGAGCTGCTCTGCCCAGCGCTGGTGGCCACCATGCGAGCTGATTTTGCTTGTCCTGGTTCCCTGACAGCTGGGGCCCTGGGCAGAGCTCTGACAGCCTGGTCTGAGCCCAGGGAAGGAGAAGGAGCCCCCAGAGAAGCTGTACCGGGTGGGGCTGCTGCTGCTGGGGACAGTGCGGATGACATCAAGGATGACAACCTCTTCCTCAACCTGGCCACTGGCAAGCTGAAGATGATGGACTTCAATTCTGGCACCTTCTTCAAAGCCTGGCTCCACAGTGAATTTACAGATGAGTCCACATGCAGGGGGATGCTCCCAGATTTGGGCATTGCACAGCCTGGCCAAGAACCAAAGGTTCCCCCTTTTGCTGGGGTGGATGCAGCTGATTGTTCAGTCGGCTGCCCAGCTGCTTTTGGCAGGGCTGGGGGAATGGGCTGGGGTGGGTACAAAATGGGAGTGGACTCCCAGCCCTGCCAACAGCCCCCAGCACCCACCGTGCCCCGGGCTGGGGCTGGGGCAGCCAGACCAACACAAACAAACCCCTGTGGTGGGAGCAGAGGTGGGACTCCAGAACCTGTGCCGGGGCTGCTTTGCTGTGCAGGCAGGGAAGGGCTTGGGCTGCTCCACTGCCCTTCTTTGCTTTGGGATCACGGTTATTGTGGGGGGCAGTGCAGGGGAAAGGGAGAAAGCCTGGGCTTCCTCACCCATGGCTGGTTTTTTCCCTGGCATGCAGGGGTTGGTGCTTCCTCAAGCCCCTGACAGACATAAGATCTTTTACCTCTTTTCTTGTTTCCCCTTTTTGTCTGTAATCTATTTTCAATAATTTATTGTTTGTTTTTCTAGAGGAAGCGTTCCAGATGGGGTCCAGTCTGGATTGGGAAATGTTGGGACCAGCTGTGGCGTGGATGGGCCGTGCCCTTGGAGCAGGCTGAGGACATCGTTTGGGACCAGCTTTTCTTCCAGCCGTGGATGGTGTGAGGTGGGTCCCCATCTGCTTGGCAAGGTGGGATCAGAGCTTTTGGGAGATGGCAGCGAGCACAGGAGCATCCTGCTCTGGGCAGCTGCTGAGCAGGTGGATGTGCCATGGCTGGCTGCAGGCTGGGCACATGTCCTGCCCTCCTGCCCTGCTCCCAAAGGCAGCACTGATGGGCAGCTCTGGGCACAGCTCTAGGACGAGCTCTGTGAATCTCCTGGAGCCTCCCCACTCTTCCCAGCCGATGCACCCACCTCAGTTAGGCTGAAGCTGAAGCTTCTCTGTCTCCTCTGGCACACCAGTCCAGTCCCCTGTGTGGGGAGCCCCAGCCCCAGAGCACAGCACACAGCAGTGCAGTCCGGGCTGGAGCAGCTGCCCTGCAGCCCTGGCTTGGCTGTTTGTGGCAGCTGAATGCTCCCTGTTTCCAGCTGTCCCTGAAGGATGGCTCCAGGTCAGAGCTCAGCCGGGCTCCCACTGCAGCCCCTGGAGCTTGGGGCAGACAGTGCTCCCAGAGCTGAGGTTCATGGGGAGCACCCGCAGCTGTGCCTCGCACTCAGTGCTGGCAAGTGTTGTGTTCTCATCTCCTGCAGCCTGAGGGGAAAACAACCTGTGCTGCCAGGCCAGCACTGCCCCTCTGGACAGGGACAATGCTGAAGGGCTTTCCCATTCCAGAGGAGCCAGCACTGAGCCTTGGCAGGGCCTGGCAGGGCTGGAGCCGGGTCTG
>NW_024369285.1:24536-25209 GCF_014805655.1 Passer montanus | reverse complement strand
ATGTCTCTGTATCCATGGACAGAAGGGTCTGTGTGTGCCAGGGGCTCTTGGGTGTCTCTGTATCCAGGGGCAGAAGGCTCTATGTGTGGTAGGGTTTCCATAACATCTCTGTACCCATGGGTATGGGATGAACATGGACAGTGAAAGTGTCAGTCACGTTGCTTGCACACTCCTTCCTTTGTGTACAAGACACATCCATGCACACCCCCACATATTGGTATATTAATAGGATAGGGATGGATAGAGACTTCGCACAGAGCTCTAACTTTGGCATAACTCACTCTTTAGCCAGAGACCAGGGGATTTTTTTCCCCAGCTCTGTGTGAGAAGATGTCCAAGAGCTGAAGGAGCAGCATTCAGAAGCAGTTTCAGGATTTCTAGGTAAGAAGTGGAGCTCACAACCATCCATATAACTCGCCATATTCATTGGGATGGGCTGCTGCGTCTTTAGGAATATGGCCCAATGCCATATTGCATTGAGACCTGGAAAAATCCCAGCCTCTGTGGGTTTGTGCAAAAGCGGGAGCAGCACAAACACTTTGTGCCTGCCTGGGGGCACAAGGTCCAAGGAGGTTTGGTGACCTGGGCTGGTGGCAGGCGAAGTTCCATTCTATGACATTCTCAGAGTGGCACAGGACAAAGGTCCAAGTACCCCCAACCCCACTGATGAAGT
>NW_024369285.1:22293-23166 GCF_014805655.1 Passer montanus | reverse complement strand
GCAAGGTCAGAGACTGGAGAGAGCCAGAGCTGGGAGCAGGAATAGCTGCTTCACTGCACTCTTGGAGAAAGCTCTTGGCTGGTTCAAAGTGCTAAAAGGTGTGAAGGGCAGAGAGGAGGCCTCACCAAACAATGCTCCTGTTTCCACACCCTCTCCTCTCTGTGTCCCAGAAGGAATTGCATGGACTGTCTTCTTCTCTCCAAGTCATCTCGTTCAGCATGAGCAGCTTAGCACCAGGAGCTGAAGGATCTGAAGCCTCAGGCCACAGGAGCTGAGCAAGAGGAGACTTTCTGAGCAACTGAGTGCTGCTAACATGGACATAGATGAATTCAGCAGATCGAATCATGGAATCACAGCATCCTTCCTGTTGGAAAAGACCTCTGAGCTCATCCAGTCCAGCTGTTCACCCAGCAGTGCCAAGCCCAGCACTAAACCATGTCCCTGAAGTGCCAAGGCCTGGACAACAGCCCTGAGTGAGGCCTGAACAGCAGGCCCTGAGCCAAAGGTGGCCTCTGGATGAACCTTTCAACCAAAGGTTATCTTTGTATCTGCTCATTAATGAAATATGCATGGTCATTAGCATTGTGATAGATGTAGCCACTCCTTAGTGACACATGTATTGATCTTTTTGTATTTGCAAGCCAGACAGGGCCATGAAATCTGACATCTGGCCTTGTTTGGGGCTGAAGGATCAAAGTCATCTCCCTTGGTTCCTCCTGGGGCCCTGCCCAGGCTTTGGGAGGGACCCAAGAGGAGGATGAAACCAGATGTTCCAACACTAGAAGTGCTGTCAGTTTGTTCATCCAGCACTGTCAGAGCTGGGCCCTCTCCCAGCGAGGTTGGAGCCTCACCTGTGGCTGGAGGCACCTGCAG
>NW_024369285.1:4118-20788 GCF_014805655.1 Passer montanus | reverse complement strand
CACCTTGGGCTGCAAAGGCACTGATCTGTCACAGGCACTGACTGGGGCTCCACAGTGACATCCCAGGAGTCCCCAGGCTGCCAAAGAGCCGGGATGTCCCAGACACTCCCAGGGCTTCCTGTCATGGACAGAGTGCGAGGGATTTCTGTATGTGTTCACTGCTGAAATATGGATTTACCTTTCTGTGTTTGGAAACTGGACAAGGCCCCATCTGGCTTTGTTTGGGGCTGTGGGATCAAAGTCACCTCCCTTGGTTCCTCCTTGAGCCCTGGCCAGGCTTTGGAAGAAGCCAAACAGGAGAATTAAACCCGTTATTCCCACGCTAGCACTGATGTCAGCTTGTTTGTCTAACAGTGTAAAAGCTGTGGCCTCTCACAGCGAGGTTGGAGCCTCACTGGCTGCAAAGGTGGAGGCACCTGCAGGAATTCCCAGTGTCCAGGAGTGGCTCTCCAGTCTGTGGCTGTGAAAGGGTTAAAAGCACTGTGCCCAGGCATACTTGGGCAAGAATAAGAGACATTGCACCCAGTATGGACTCTTGCAAAAATTCAGCCACAAGCTAAAGACACAGGATGAAACTTGGCAAGAAATAGGGAACAAAGCTGGCAGAAATGAAGGGCAGAGCTTGCTAAAACCAGTGAGGAAATTGCTGAAACAGCCAACAAGAGACTGCACATGCCTAGAGGAGAAAGGTGAAAAGGGCACGGCGATGAAGACTTCCATCCTTCATCAGGAGACCCCCGAGGAAGACGCAGAGCCTTCCTCAGTGCCACCACCAGTGTGCACTGTGCCTGTGCCTCGTGTATGCTAATGATTGTAATGAGTGCTGAGAAATCGTTTATATAACCACACCTTTTCTGAGGAGAAATATGAATATGCATAGAGTGTAACTGTATATTGTAATCTGCTGCCTGCCTGTGTGCGCTGTTAGGAGGAGATATCCCTGCACACCCAGCAGGCTGAATAAAGCAAATCCCCTCCTTGGGCTTTGTCTGGGAAGTGTCTCTTGGCCCGATTTGGGGCCTTTCATGTCCATGGGGTTCTGTCAAGTCACAGTGGAACCTTGGTGCCCTGTTGTTGCACAGCCTCACAATGCTCTCCTGCTGCCATGAGGTCCCTCCCTCGGTGACACACTGCAGCCCTGGTTCCGTGAGGGGCTCTTGGGTTCCATGGTGCCGGCCTTTTTCACACCTGAGCCTTGCTTCCATGGGTTCCATGGACTGACAGGGGCCCTCTGCATTCCACGGGGCCCAGTTAGATCACAGCAGAGCCTGGCTTTCATCAGGTTCTGATACCTGTTCTGCCAGCTGACTGGGGTGATTTAAAGAACACAGAAACCAATGGCAAGAATGGTCTTATTTTACTGTGAGTGTTAAGGCAACACAAAAGTTAAATTATGCATTCAATAAAACTACCTGCAGGGCATCTTGGGCTGCAAAGGCACTGATCTGTCACAGGCACTGACGGGGGCTCCACGATGACATCGCAGGAGTCCCCAGGCTGCCAAAGAGCCGGGATGTCCCAGACACTCCCAGGGGTTCCTGTCATGGGCACAGTGGGAGCCTCAGGCAAAAGCTTTATTTCTTTATTACAGAAAATCCTGCTGGGTTATGAGATGGAGGAATGACATCCAACAGCCACCATGGATCCTCAAACCCCTGCAGGGCCCCTACACTGCTAAAACTCCTTTTAATACAGGAGACTGGGAGTGGTTGGATCCCGTCCCAGGCCCATACATTTTCAAAGGTGTAAAGATTGGACAGGTAGAACTGAACCTTAATGCAATTTGTCCCACAGGATTAAGGATGGAATACCAGATAAATTTCTATTATATGGCTCTGATTGATTCTGATCATGATTAGAAGAAAGAACTTAACCACGGTTATTTACTTCACAGTACAGGACCTATAACAATTATTAGAATATTCTGCTTTAGGAAGCAGTTTTGGAGTCAACAGGGCCTGGCTGGAGTTGTTGGAGCCCATTGCAGGCAGAGCCTCCTGCTCCAGCAGGAACTGCCTTTCCTGTGCCAGGAGCAGGGCAGGTCCCGCTGCAGGAAAAGCCCCAGGCCAGCCCCAGCACAGGGAAGGGCTCGGGCACAAGGGCAGAGTGGCGTGCTGGGAGCTGTGCCAGGCAGAGCCTGAGGCACCAAAGGCACATTGGCAGCAGCAGTGGCTTGCAGGACATGGCCAGAAGCGTCCCTTGGCAGCCTGGCCTGGTAACCAGCACTGCAGAGCTGCTGCCTCAGGGCTCATTTCTGCCTGGGCTCTGAAAAGCCACTTCTGCTCCAGGAGCCTGCCTGGGAAGCCATTGGCCCCAGCACCTTGGGGACAAGATATGAATGACAAAACTCTTCATGCCAGCAGAGACAAGGCAGGGGCAGAGGAAAGGGGAGAGCCAGGCCCAGGGGACAGGGCTGCCATGGTGATGGCTGTGAGGTCACTGCCCCTGCAGCAGCCTGGCTGCCCTCAGCAGACATTCTGGCCAGAAGTGTTGTGAGGGCACCCAGCACAGCAGAGAACCCACACAACAGGAATTCTGTTCTTGGGGATGAGAGGCTCAGGTTGCAGGATAATTCCTGAGATGGGGAATCCAATTCTGTGGAAGAACAGTTGCAGTTTTGTGCCACTCTCATCATTGTAAAATATTTCCTCCTTCTAACAAAAGTAAATCCACCCTCATTCATCTCAGAGATACTGACCCTTGTTCTGTCACTGCAAGATTTGAGATAAAATAATGTTGACCACTATTTTTCCATTTTCACAGACCTTGGAGAAGACTGAAAAATCTCCCAAGATGGGGTTTGGAGGCCTCATCACATAACCAGCAGGGAGAGGCTGATGGCTCTGGGCTCAGTGGTGTGGAGACTGAGGACAGAACAGGAATAGCCTGGGAGGGAGTGAAGGGTGGTTTCAGAGAGGCTGGAGCGTGACTGTGTAACATCACAGAGCAGGCTGTGACATCACAGAGTAGGTGTGTTTCATCTCAGAGTTGCCTGCGACATCGAGGAGTAGCGTCTGTGACATAAATGGCTGGACATCATAGAACGGATTATGCCATCACAGGGTATCTCTCTGACATCACAGAGGGGCTGTGACATCACAGATCAGTTCGTGACATCATAGAATGGCTGTGTGACATCACAGGGTAGGCTGTGTGATATCACAGAAGAATCTGTGACATCATAATGTGGGCTGTGACATCACAGGGATCTGTAAGACATCACAAAGACTGTGTGACATCACAGGAGCCGTGTGAGGTCACCGGGGAGGTCACTCTGCCCCAGCCCCCCCTCACAGTTCCCCCAGAGCAGTCCAACCATGCTCGTGCGCAGTGGGGTCCCCTGTCCCCCGGGTCCCCCCGCCCCCCATGCTGCAGCCTCCCCCAGAGGATGTTCCACGAGATCGACCCCAGAGCCTGACACGGGGATGGGGACTGGGGCCATGGGGGGTGGGACAGGGGGACAGGGACCCCTCAGCAACATCCCCGTGTCCCCCAGGGCCAGAGCCTGGGCCAGGGCTCCTTCACCCTGTTACGAACAAGGACTTGAGAGCGCTGAAAACATCCCCAGCAAGGGATCAGCAAATAGCAGTTTTAATATTAAGGGACAGCACCACAAAGTTCCTTGGCAAGAGTCACTTTGCTCCTGACTGGACACTTCAGGCACACAAAGGAAACAAAGACACGACAAAGCCAAAACAAATCCTGGCAATCAAACCAGAAATGAAACAAGAACTCTCCCTGTGTGTGTGAGTGTGCCAAAAGGGCAGTGATGGCAAGGATAAAAGGAATATGGCCTAAAAGCTTAACACAGCTCAAACCTAACAGGGCTTAACATTGACTTCTACCTTGAACTTCACAATTTAGCAAAAGAACAAAGCTTAACAGTATTTCACCTATCTTAAAACCTATGCCATACCAATTTAATAGAGAAATAACACTTAACAGTATTTAACTCGGCATATAACTTATATTAAACATAACAACATAGCAAAGGAGCAACTCTTAGCAGCATTTAACTTCACTTAGACCTTGTGATAAGTCACCTCACTTACAGGCCTGGCTGACTCAGCTATCCAAGGCACTCCAACCCCTCCGAGAGCAGCATTTCTGCCACATTTCCCCAGCACAGGCACTCCTGTGTGCACACAGACACAAAGAGTCAGTCCAAGGCACCTGTGAGAAATTCCCCTGAGGGCAGCAAATGCTCCCTGTGGATGCTTTGGCACCTCCCCAGTGGATGAAGGGTTGAGCCTGGAGGAGTGGGGGGATCAGCCCAGGCTCCCTTGTTGTTCAGGGATCCCCGAGTGCAGTCCAACTCCTCAGAGAGCAGCATTTCTTCCACATTTCCTCGGTACAGGCACTCCTGTGTGCACACAGACACAAAGAGTCAGTGCAAGGCACCTGTGAGAAATTCCCCTGAGGGCAGCAAATGCTTCCTGTGGATGCTTTGGCATCTCCCCAGCGGGTGAAGGGTTGAGCCTGGAGGAGTGGGGGGATCGGCCCAGGCTCCCTCGTTGTTCAGGATCCCCGAGTGCAGCAAACGGGAGAGTTCCCGGCTGGGAGAGGCCCCACTCAGAGGGAGTCGCTGGCCCAGGAGAGCTCCAAGGGGCTCCTTTTGCAGCGCTGTTTGTAGGGCCCCAAGAGAGGGGCTGCAGTCACAGCAATGGTTCATCCTGGCCGCACCTGGCATCAACAGCTTTCTTTGGCAGTGTGAGAACAGGCATGTTGTGCCCCTGAGGGAACAAAACCAGTTCCCAGGGCTGCTCCTCCAGAAACCAGGAGCTGGTTGGGCAGCAGCAGTGCCTGGAGCAGACAGTGTTTGTGCTGAGCTGCAGAGGAGCTGAGTCCAGGGGCTGTTGGCCAAGGCCGAGACCCAAGGAGCATTTCTGAGCTGGCAGGGTGGCCTGAGAAGGGGAGGGGGGAATGCAGCAGCACAGGGCCCATGGAACCAAGGGACCATTGTGACACTGTGGGGCCCTGTGACACCAAGGGATCATTGTGACACTGTGAGGCCCCATCAAAGCAAGGGTCCATTGTGACACCGCGAGACCTCATGCAACCAAACGTCCATTGTGACATCGGAAGGTCTCATGGAACAATGGAGAGACAATTAAAACCCTTCACAGCCTCATGGAACCAAGGGGCTGTAGTGACACTGTGGGGCACCATGGAGCCAAGGAGACCATTATGATCCCTGGGGTCCCCACAGAACCAAGAGGACCATTGTGACACTGCAGCGCTGCATGGAACCAAAGCTCCAGGGTGACACAGAGTGGTCTGCTGTCATCAGTGGTCCATTGTGGCACTGTGAAGCCAGAGGAGACTATTGGGATGCTGCAAACCCCCAGTGACCAAAGGTCCGTTGTGACACATCAGGGCTCATGGAAAAGAGGAGTCACATGACACTGTGGGGCCATTGTAACCATAGAGACCATTGTGACACTACAAAGTCTCATGGAATTTTTGGGACCATTCTGATACTTTCTGACCTTCTAGGAAGGAACCTAGGGGCCTTTGTGACACTAAAACCCATAAAACCCAGGGAACATGGAACAGGCTTGGCTGGTTTGGCCTCCCAGGGGCCATCTGACTGGCCCAGTTGAGTTTGGAACGTTGAGGGTCTCTTCTGATCTGCTTCTGAAACAGTGGGGCTCCGTGCTTTCCCTGGTGGTGGAAAAGATCTGTCTTCTCCTCCAGGCACACAAGGGCAGAATTTGGATTTCACCACCAAATTTCCTTATAACCAGGGATTGTTCCCATAGGAATATGGACAGAAAAATTCTGTCTGGCAATGGTTTCATGAGGGTCGCCTCCCATCTGTCCCTAAAACACTTGGGAAGGGTCTGTGCTTTCCATCCTATGGGAAAGAACTGTCCTGCTTCTCCACATGCCCATAGCTGAGATTGGGCTTCCACCTCCAAAATTCGCTATATCCAAAAACTGCTCCCAAACAAAATCTGCATTCCTGACAAGTATGGCTGGCCTTAGCCTAGTGAGGCTCTCACCTCCCTTCTAAACCCTGGGGGTTCTCAGCCAGGTGCCCATGGCCAGAATTGGGATTTCACCTCCAACATGCCCTGTTTTGAGAGACTGAAGGAGATTGTTGGCTCAAAACAATACATGTGTAGGGGAGGAAGGGGCAGGTCTAGCCTTGCCCTGCCCTGGAACCCCAATTTACCCAGAGCCTCTATCCCAGCCCAGCAGTGGCTGCCACTCCCTGGCACAGCACAGGCAGTGCTCCACAGCCACCTCTGGAGCCCCCAGCCCAGCACCTGAGTGACCAAATGAGCTCAAGTCCAACCTGGGAGAAGGGCCCAGGAAGACCAAGGGGTATTGAAGGCTGACCACAAGGCAAGCACACATCTTGACCCCACCTCCTCTTGGAATTTCTGTCTGAACAGTGCTGGAATCCAGGAGTCAGTAACTGTGTGTGTGCTTCTCTAAATGATTTCTCTCTTTCTCTCTTTCTGTGTCTTCTTCTATTTCTGTCCACTTGCAAATTTTGATTAACTTAATATAGACAGAGTTTATGAAGTTGAATGGACCAAGTTAATGCTTTGAGAAGTGTTTATTGTTGATTGAATATCATATTAAACCTTTTGCCAAAGTTTCTCTGATTTTGTAAAGTTCCCTGTAAAGGCTGTTTTGAGATCCTGAGAATCTCTTGTTGGTATTTCTCCAGGGAGGCCAACTCATAGTACAGAAACAATTGCAATTTTGTTTAAATGTCTCCTTGAGAGAATTGTTTGGGGGATGAGAGTCAGGGCCTTGTCTCTCCTGCCTGGCACAGCCCAGGCAGGGCTTTCCCAACCACATTCCACACTCCATTTCCCAGCTGGAGTCGCTGGTGCCTCTGAGTTCTGCTGGCCCAGCCCCAGGGACGCTCTCCTTGTCTGCCCATTCCCCCACGGTCTCTGGGCAGGGATGGCCTCAGTGGCTCCTTGGCTCCAACTCCCACCTGCTTTCCTTGGAGAAGGAGCTGCCCAAGACACAGACGGATGTTCATTGATTTTCAGCCACCAAAGCCAAGGAAAGGCACAGCTCCATCAAATGCAAATGTCTTTCTTCTCCCTGGCTCTGCCCTGCCCCTGATCCCCACAGCCTGTCCTGTTTCCTTCATTCCTCCTTTGCCACGGAATTTGTGGGACAATGGAGCTCTGCTCTGGCTGTGGAGGGAGATCCAAGTGCAGCCACTGGAGTAGGAACCACAACTTATCAGATTTGTGTGCTTTGTGGAACCAGGAACTGGTGAGACTCAGAGGCACAGAAAGGTTTCTCTTCATGGCCAACATAAAAAATGTGAACATGATAAAATTTAAGAAACATCAAACCCCTTCCCTCAGCTCCTTGTGACATCCCAGCAATATCTGACATGTCCACCATGCACAAGGGATTGCCATACAGGATAGATTTTAGACAAAAACATAGAAGAGGTGATAGAAAAGATAAAACTACAACTAAGATGCTGACTAAGGAGTTATTTAAACTTCTGAAAGACTGGGAAACTCCCTGAAGTTCAAAGCATGAAGCCCCTGAAGGGAGCTGCATTGGAATGAGCAGAGAACAGCTGCAGGAGGAAATCTGGGAGTAATGGGAAGGACATAGGTCCAGCCGCTCTAAATGTAGCTATGTCCTTACACATAGCCATTTACACAGGAGAGCTGGAAACACCTGAAGGAGAGAGTCATGAAATATTAGACTGAAGTCAGTGGCAAAGGGAGTGGTGAAGATCAGTATTTTGTTTCCAGCCATAAGTAGAAGACTCCAGTAGATCCAGGAAATTCCTGTTCCTGGTGGGAAAACTTTGACATTTCTTAAAAATACTCAAAAGATCTATATAATAAAGACTTGCTTCTATATTATGAAACTAAACAGTTTTGGACAAAGAAATAAGAACAGGTTATTCTAGGATAGATACAAATGAAATTAAGATGTTGACTAACATGATATTTATTTTAACTTCAGAGAGATTGGGCAACTCCCTGAAGCTCAAAGCATGAAACCAGTCAGTTGAGAGGCACTTGAATGATCAGAAAGCATCTGAAGGAGGAAATCTGGGAGCAATCGAAAGGACATAGATCCAGCTGCTCTAGTGAAGCGATGACCTTAGACATGGCCATTTAAACAGCAGAGCTGGAAACAACTGAAGGATGAGGGAGAGAATATTGATGACACCATCAATATTAATGACAGAATATTGATGACAGCAGTAGAAGACAAGATCGGTATTTCTCGTCCTGCCATCAGTACACCTCCAGGAAATTCCTGTTCCTTGTGGGAAAACATTTTTCAAAAGTACTGAAGTGACTCAGATTAAAAAAAAAAAAGTGCTTATATATTATTAAATGTTCAAGTATTAAAAGCTGTGCCCCTTTCCAGGCAGACATCAGTTTTGTGTCCATGAAGAGGCAGTGCCACTTCTGCCTTGAGGTGCCCAGCTGGGATTGGATCTCTCCGAGAGCACCTGAGGGAGAGCAGAGCACCTTGCAAGCTGCAGATTGTCCCTGACAGCCCCACAGGGCTCCTGTGCCATCAACATCTGCTCTGCTCCAGTGTGAAACAGGGCCCAGCATGGTGCCGGGATCATCAGAGAGCTGGGGTGTGTGCTGGAATTCCATGCTCTCCCCATGCCGCAGCAGCCCTGCATTTCCCTGCTCCAGCCTTGGTCTCCAGCACAGCCATGGAGGCTCTTTGGGCTCCTGACTGTTCCTGCAGCCCCCAAGGGCAGCTGAGCTCTGCCTGTGGCACAGTCAGCCCTGGCCAGCGCAGGCCATGCTCAGCAATTGCTTGTGTGTGCCTGGCCTTGCTGTCAGCCCCGGCAGCGGCTGCGTGGCCCCTTGGTGGCCCTGTGCTGGCCCAGCCATGGTGGCCCAGCCCCTGTGCAGGCCCAGCCCAGGCCAGGAGCATTGCGGCTGGGAACGGCCCCTGTGCCGTGCTGCCCACAGCAGCCTTGGGGCTCTGTGCCCCATGGCCTCCCTGCTGGGCAGCCTCTGCCAGCTCCTGCACAGCCCCTGGCACCTGTGGGCCTGCACAGACAGCCCTGCCCCGGGCTCTGCCGGCCTCTGGGCCAGCAGAGAGGCCGGCCAGGGCTGGCCATGGCCGGGAACAGGCCCTGAGCCCCGCAGGAGGATGGAGCTGGGCCACAGCCAAACTCAGCCCAGGGCAAAGCTGGGCTCAGCAGCCAGGGCTGCCAAGGGCTGGGGACAGAGGCTGGTGGTGACAAATGTCCTGGGCCCCCTCCCTGCTCTGTCCATGCCCCCAAGGGCACAGAGCAGCCTCCTCTCTGGGGCACTTGCCTGTTTTCAATGCCTTGCACAGGCGCTGGCCCTGCCCCACAAGGCCTGGCCTGAGTCCTGCCCCTGCACGCTCAGCCAGGCTGAGATGGACACTGATGGTTTCTGGGGCAGGCTCTCTGAGCCCAGCCCAGCTCCCTGCAAGCTCTGCCAGCTGCCCTGAGCTCTGGGCAGCACCAAGGGCCTCTCCCCAGCCCAGCCCAGCCGGCTCTGGCCCCACAGCTCTGCTCAGGCCAGGCTGCTCTGGCCACTGGCCCCACGGCCTCAGCCCCTGCCAAGGGCACAGCAGCAGCTGCAGCTCACACAGGACTCAGCCCCAGCCATGGGGGAAGGTGCTGGGCCAAGGCCAAAGGAGGCTCTCTGGCTGCCCTGCTCCCCTCTGGCTCAGGTGCTGAGAGCTCTGCAGCCCCTGCTGCCATCCCATGTGCCCAGGCCAGCACAAGAGCCCCGGCCTTGGGGCCCTCAAGAGCTGCTCCTGCTCCAGGCCCAGGGCCTTCCCAAAGATGGGGCAGCCACAAAGCTGTGCCCATTGTTGTTCATTGCTGCTCTGATGGGGATGGATCCTCAGCCAGTTGGGCTTTGCTGATGAATTTTACTCCTCCAGAGGCCTCTTCTTTCTTGAGCTCTTCAGTTTGGGAATTCAGTGAAAAAGGCTCATAAACATTTTTTTAAAACACCCAAACAATTCAAGCCCATGGAAATAAGTTTTCAATTATTTTGTGGTTAGTTAGTCAGATTTCAGAAGTGTATTTAAAATGCATTTGCTGTCTTGAAAACCATGTAGAGAGAACTGTTTTATCCTGTTAAGTTTTCTTTTCTTCTTTATAGATAGATATCAGCAATGTCCAATTTATATTGACCCCCAACACTTTCTACAGCAGTCTGAACATATATGAAAATCAAGATCCTTCATGGCTGACAATCAATCAGACTTTGTCCCCACCCTCTCCCTACCATTTCCCTCATCCAACCCCTGGCACTCAGAGCAGATGAGGAATGGAGTCACACCCAGGGGTGTCCCCAGGGCTCAGGACTAGGGCCAGGCCAGTTAAATCTCTTTCTTGCTTATCTGGATGAGGCCATTGAGGGCACCCTCAGTCAGTTCCCAGGAGACTCCAAGCTGGATAGGAGTGTGGCTGTGCTGGAGGGCAGGAAGCTCTGCAGGGGCATCAGGACAGGATGGAGCCATGGGCCCAGAACAATGGGATGAGGGTCACCAAGGCCAAGGGCTGGGTGCTGCCCTGGGCTCACAACCATCCCAAATCCCTGCCCCTGATCCCCACAGCCTGTCCTGTTTCCTTCATCCCTGCATTGCCAGGCACTTTCTGGCACAAGTGGAGAGAGGTGCAAGTACCACCACTGGAGTGGGAACCACAACTCATCAGGTTTGTGGCCTTTGAGGGTCAGGAACTGGTGAAACTCAGATGGACAGAAAGTTTATCTTCGAGGCCAACAGACCATAGTTGAACGGGATACAATTTAATAACAATCACGCTCTTCCCTGAGCTATGTGCAATGTCCCAGCAGCATCTGATAAGTCAACCAGTTTTCAATTCTTCCATGATAAATTAGACAGATTTCAGAAGTGAATTCAAAGTGAATATACTGTATTGAAAACAATGCAGTGAGAAGTATATTGTCCGGTTTTCTTTTCCTAATTACAGATCGATATCAGCAATGTCCACTTGATATTGACCCCCAGCACCTTCTAATGCCGTCTGCATAGATATGAAAATCAAGACCCTTCATGGCTGACAATCCATAACACTTTATCAACACCCCCTCCTCACCATTTCTCTTAAACAACCCCTGGCATTCCTATGGATCAGGAATGGTGTGGCCAGCAGGAGCAGGGCAGTGATTCTTCCCCTGTGCTCGGCACTGGTTGGGCAGCACCTCGAGTGCTGTATCCAGTTCTTGGCCCCTCAGTTTAGGAAGGACATGGAGGGGCATGAGCGTGTCCAGAGAAGAGAAGGAAGGGTGGTGAGGGGTCTGGAACAAAAGTTCTGTGAGGAGTGGCTGTCCAGCGCACTGGGGATGGATCAGCCCCTGCTCTGCTGCTCCTTCCCGTCTCCCCCAGGGCCCTTGCACAGCCCCAGCCATGCTGTTTGCCCCCAGCCTGCCCACGGCCAGCCTGGGGCTGCTCACCCTGGGGCTTTTCTGTGCTGAACATTGGCCTGGCCGTGTTCTTGAGAGAGCCTGGGCAAGGAGCCTGCAGCCCCAGGGCCTGGCCTGAGGCGTCAGCACTGCCCCAGCAGTGCCCATGGCCTGTCCCTGCTGCAGCCCAGGCACTGCCACCCCCAGGACTGTGCCCGGCCCCGAGAGCACTCAGGCCCTGCAGCAACACCAGGACCACCAGGGCAGCGGGGCAGGGCCACGGCAGCAGCACTGCCAACACCAAGTGCTGCTGCTGCTGCTGGGCACAGCTGCTGGGCCAGCACTGATCTGCCCCAACTCTGCACACAGACATTGCTGCTGCAGCTCCAGAGAAGGCAACAAAAAGGCATCTCTGCAGAAAACTCTGCTGGGAGATCCTTCAGTTCCTTTAAAATAATTGGGAGTGCAGCCTCTCATTTACACAGCATGTGGCCACAGGGAATGTGGCGAGAAACAAAATGAGAATTGGCACAAAATATTATCTGTCTTTGTCGACAACATAAAAATTTAACAAAAAAGGAAAAGAAATTCCAAAATGAGAAGAATAAGAAATATCAATGATTTTTTTTATTACAAGTGAAAGATGACTTTTCTTACAGAAATTGTCTAGCATTTAATATTTCTGAAACCATCTGGTCATCAGTCTCCACACTGCAGCCTTGAGCTCCTGGTTCCTCAGGCTGTAGATGAGGGGATTCAGGGCTGGAGGCACCACCGAATACAGAACTGACACCAACAGATCCAGGGATGGGGAGGAGATGGAGGGGGGTTTCAGGTAGGCAAATGCTACAGTGCTGATAAAGAGGGAGACCACAGCCAGGTGAGGGAGGCAGGTGGAAAAGGCTTTGTGCCGTCCCTGCTCAGAGGGGATCCTCAGCACAGCCCTGAAGATCTGCACATAGGAGAAAACAATTAACACAAAACAGCCAAATGATAAACAGCCACTAACAGCAAAAATCCTGAGTTCTCTGAGGTAGGAGTGTCAGCAGGAGAGTTTGAGGATCTGGGGGATTTCACAGAAGAACTGGCCCAGGGCATTGCCATGGCACAGGGGCAGGGAAAATGTATTGGCTGTGTGCAGCAGTGAATAGAGAAAGGCACTGGCCCAGGCAGCTGCTGTCATGTGGGCACAATTTCTGCTACTCAGGAGGGTCCCGTAATGCAGGGGTTTGCAGATGGACACGTAGCGGTCGTAGCACATGATGGTCAGGAGGGAAAGCTCTGAGCGAAGGAAGAAGAAATTCAGAAAAACCTGTGCAGCACATCCTGTGTAGGAGATGGTGGTGGTGTCCCAGAGGGAATTGTGCATGGCTTTGGGGACAGTGGTGCAGATGGAGCCCAGGTGGCTGAGGGCCAGGTTGAGCAGGAAGAAGAACATGGGCGTGTGCAGGTGGTGGCCGCAGGCTACGGCGCTGATGATGAGGCCGTTGGCCAGGAGGGCAGCCAGGGAGATGCCCAGCAAGAGGCAGAAGTGCAGGAGCTGCAGCTGCCGCATGTCTGCCAATGCCAGCAGGAGGAAGTGCCTGATGGAGCTGCTGTTGGACATTTGCTGGGGCTGCACATGGGGACCAGTTGATGGAGAAAAGACAGTGACAATTGAGGACAGGCTGCTTTGAGCCAAACATGGACCATCCCCTGTAGCCTGCCTCACTGGGACTCACCCACCCTTATTCCTGCTCTGGGAAAACCTTCCCCCAGGTCCCTGCCTGAGCTCCAGTTGAGCAGGCAGTGTGCCAGAAGCAGCCAGGCCTGTGCATGGGGGCTCTCATGGAGCCATCCCTGCCCCACTGCTCATGGTTTGTGGCCATGTGTCCGAAGGACAAGGCTGGATATTCAGGATTTGGCAATGGAATCATTCCTGATGCAGAAAGGCTTGGTAGCATCTGCATTCCCAAGCCTAAAGGATGGCAGGAGTTGGTTTTAGGAATTGTTTTCCTACCCATGCATCATTCCTGGTTGTGTGAGGTCAGAAATCCCCAGCATTTCTGATGCACTCAGAGTTTGCCCCCCTGGCTCAACCCATTGGAGTATGTCCCACTCTTTGCCCCACTCTTTCTTATGACTGCTCACATGCTGGTCAAAAACCAAAGCATTCTCCTTGTAGGTCCTCTACCTGATAATAAGACTATACAGTATTTCAGGACTTTATTTAGACAGTCAGATTATTGTTCTAAAATCTAATAGAAAGGTTAGGAAATGTACTAGAGTTAATTAAGGAGTATAAATATAGAAGTATATAATAGTAGTTTAATAGAGTTAATAAAGAGTTTAATAGATTTAAATAAGGATTATAGTTTTATAACTGTATAATAGTAATTTACAGAGCTACGAATATATGAAGAAATGTATAAAATGCAAGAATCTTTTTTGTCATCACCCCAAATTTCCCATCCTTTTCCAAGCAGGAAACTGAAAACACTCCCAGGAAAGCTCCTGATCTTTCCAGCAATGCCAGGCTTACCTTCTTTGGGAAGTTTCTTCCGGAGCTGTGCCCAGGCTGTTCTGGAGCTGGGAGCAGCCCTGCCCCCCCCAGCCCCTCTCAGCAGCAGCACCTGCCCTGCTCAGGGTGGCTCCTTCTCCCAGCAGCTTCTCCCCAGTGCTGGGAGCAGCTCCCCAGGCTGGCTGAGAGCTGTCCCTGGCAGGCAGCAGAGTCCCTGCCCCAGCATAGCGCCCTGGGCTGCAGGAGCCTGCTCTGCAGGACAGCCCTGGGCACCCCTGGCTGCACCCGCGGCTGCTCAGCCCTGCAGCAGAGCCTGGCAACAGGAGCTGCCCTGGGCTGTGCCTCGGCTGGGGCAGCAGGGAAAGCCAGCCCTGCCCTGGGGCCACATCCCTGCCCTGGAGCAACTCTGAGAATGCTCCTGAAAGCTCCTAAAAGCTGTGGGATGTGCCAGCTCCAGGAGATCCCTGCAGGAGCTGCAGCTTCTCTTCCACAGCCAGAGAATTACTGTTTGAAACCTGGGATGATTTCTGCTCTAGTGAGCCCTGAGTGAGCTCTGCTCTGTGCTCCCAGCCCTCTGAGGCTGAGTTTAACCCCTCTGTGCCTCTGGGCTGTGCCCGGGGTGGCTGCAGGCAGTAGAGCTTTGCATTAACACTCAGTGGGGCTCATTAATGCTTCAGGGTACTTCAGTTACTTTCAGGTACTTGATGTTTCCCTTTTGATACAGACTCTGTGAGAGTTTTGTGCAATCATGGCCCCAATTATCTGCTTTAATGAGTCCCTTGAGAGCTTTGCATTAACACTCAGTGGGGCTCATTAATGCTTCAGGGTACTTCAGTTACTTTCAGGTACTTGATGTTTCCCTTTTGATACAGACTCTGTGAGAGTTTTGTGCAATCATGGCCCCAATTATCTGCTTTAATGAGTCCCTTGAGAGCTTTGCATTAACACTCAGTGGGGCTCATTAATGCTTTGTGTTACTCAAGGTTTTTAAGGCACTTTGGATTTTCCTTTCCACACTGAATCTTTGAAAGGTTTTTGTGCCATCCTGACCCCTAGTTCTCTCCTCCAAGGAATCCATGAGGAGCCTGTGTTGGGGATGGACCTCAGTGGGACCCATTCATACCTTGCAACACTTTGGGGTTTATTTCTGACTTGGACTCCTGGAAAGCTTTGTGCAATCTCCTCTCATGCCCTGAGCTTCAGGGGCTCCACTCCAAATGCACCACGGGGCTCATTAGGATCAAAGAGTCCTGACAGACCATGGCTCTGCCTTGATTTCCCTCTGCTCTGGGAAATTCATCAGGAACATTTCTGTAGTGGTTTTGTTTCGCCAGTTTGACATTTCTTGGAGGAAGGATTAATTAGTGTGGTGTGTTCAGTTTTGCCTAATTTCCAGTGAACTCACTAGTATATTCTTACTCATTTCCTGCTGGGAGATAGGATTAAGAGAAAGGCAAAGTAGGCTCAAAACTTCAGAAGGGTATAAAGATAAGTTTATTAATAGTAATTGAAAGGTAGAGAATTAAGAATCAGGAAAAAGCTTTCAGAACACTTCTCTCCCTACAACCTTTTCTTCCTTACTGAAAACATAAGGAGACAAAACATAAACATTCCAGTTTGTTTGCCACCTCTAGAATAGTCTTTGTTCATTTCACTTAGGGAGAGGATTCTCTCTTTCATGCTATGGAGATGTCCCCATAAGAAAATTAGGATTAAGAGAAAGGCAAAGTAGGCTCAAAACTTCAGAAGGGTATGAAGATAAGTTTATTAATAATAATTGAAAGGTAGAGAATTAAGAATCAGGAAAAAGCTTTCAGAACACTTCTCTTCCTACAACCTTTTCTTCCTTACTGACAACGTAAAGAGACAAAACATAAACATTCCTGTTTGTTTGCCACCTCTAGAATAGTCTTTGTTCATTTCACTTAGGGAGAGGATTCTCTCTTTCATGCTATGGAGACGTCTCCATAAGAAAATATTTCTCTCATGGCTCTCAATTTCCAGGAATAGAAGCCGCCCAGAATATCATGAAGTCCCTCCTATTTTTTCACAGCCTTCCCACAGCTGTGTTTATGGGCTATGCTGGCTTATGGGGCATTAGTTTAAAAATGAGCCATTTAAAAGCAAAAGTTCTCTTCATCCATTCTTGATATAATTTTCATCTCTGAGTTTCACAGCCTTCCCACAGCTGTGTTTATGGGCTATGCTGGCTTATGGGACAACATTAGTTTAAAAACAAGCCGTTTAAAAGCAAAAGTTCTCTTCATACATTCTTGAAATAATTTTCATCTCTGAAATCTTCTTCTCTCCCTGAGGGCACAAGGTCTCATCAGTCTTGCCAGTTTCAATGTTCAAACTTCTCGTGGGGTCATAGCTACTTCAACATTTGCTTACTGTAGCATGGACGCCTTTGCTGAAGAAGTCATCCCCCCATATTTTTCAGTGAATTATAGGGCAAAAGAGAGTCTTCTGTATCAATTATGTCCTTCTCCATAGCTTTACAAGAGGATTTCAGCCCCAAGATCAAGGCATTTCCTCATCCCTCCCATTTGGGTACTCAACTTCCTCCTCACGGATCTCGGTTGCTCCTCTGTGTGCCTGCACTTTGTCCATTTCTCTCCCTCGAGGGAGGGTGGAAGCACTGAAAGAGTTAATATCTCTCCTGGGGCTGCAGATGGTTCCGTGACCCCGGCCGGGTGGGGTCCTTGCGGCTGGAGCTGTTTTACGATGGAGGTTTCTGCAGCGGCTGCGCTGGGGCTGTGTCAGGATGGGCCGCGCTG
>NW_024369285.1:670-2679 GCF_014805655.1 Passer montanus | reverse complement strand
CAGCCAGACCTGTTTGTCCTGGCAGCTTTCATCATGGAGGAATCCTTGGATATATGGAATTTGGTAGGAAGAATCTCAGTTTTGTCCACGGGCATCTTGAGAAGAAGGATGGTTCTTTTCCATTGGAAGAAAGCACCGACACTCAGTGTTTGGAAAGCAGATGAGATGCAGCCCCCAAGAGGCCAAGGGCAGCCTGACCTGTCTGTCCTGGCATCTTTCATTGGGGGGAAATCCTTGGATGTATTGTGTTCTTGAGATGGAATCCCAGATTTGACCATGGGCACCTGGTCAAGATGGATGGGTTTTTTTTGTATTGGAAAGAAAAGTGCAAAGTCCAGGTGTTCTGGAAGATGATGAGAGTTGGCCACCGTTAAGACAAGCCAGCCAAACCTCTCTCTGCTGGCACCTTTTGTCTAGGGGCTATTCTTGGTCACAGGGCATTTTGGAGGTGGAATGTCAATTTTGGCCGTGGGCACCTGGACAGCAAGAAGAGTTCTTTTCATTAGGAAGGAAAGCACAGAGCCCCAGTGTTTCAGAGGCAGATGAGTGCCAGCCCTCAGGAAGCCAAGGCCAGCCAGACTTGTCACTCCTGGCAGCTTTTGTCTCGGAGTTATCCTTGGATACAGGGAATGCTGGAGACAGATGCCCAATTTTGGCCATGGGTCCTAGTCCAGATGGATGGTTTTTTCCCATAAGAAAGAAAAGCACATGGTTCCAGTGTTTCAAAGGCAGATGACAGGTGGTTCCTGGATGGCCAAGGCAGCCAGAGCTGTCACTCCTGGCAGATTTCATCTGGAAACAACCTTTGCATATAAGGAAATTTGGAGGAGGAATCCCAATTTTGACATGGGCCCTTGGAGGACAAGGACAGTTCTCTCCCATAGGAAGGAAAGCCCAGAGCCCCAGTGCTTCAAGGGCAGATGAGAAGCAGCCCTCGACATGCCAAGGTCAGCTGGACCTGTCAGGTGGTCCCCAGGAGGCCCAGCCAGCCAGACCTGTTTCATGTTCCCTTGGTTTTGTGAGACCCCACAGTGTCCCAATGGTCTCCTTGGTTTCATGAGGCCCTGGAGTGTCCTTTGTGCTCCCACAAAGCCCTGATCTGTAACCATGACCCCTCGACTCCATCTGCCCTCACTGTGTCACAATGGCTCCTCTGTGACACTACAGGATCCACAAGGTCACCATGGACCCTTGGCTCCTTGGGGCCCCTGAGTTTCACAATGGAGACAGTCCTGGATTGCCAAGCAGATTGTATTCTCTTTGCCATCTGTATGGCAGTTGTCTTCTGTTAAGTGGGAAGTTTTCCTTATCTCTTCCACACCCACTCCTTCCTCAGGGCAGACATCTGCTGATAACAGGCTATTGAATGTCACTGCATGACTGATAAGAACTACAGCATCCCATTGGGAGATGCTCCGCCCAGAGGGGAGAACCAGATTCCTACCAGATATAATCTTAAGTTTCTGGAACACTAGCATGGCTTTCTCCACTGGATTTCCCAGAGGAACAGCAGCTGCCTCTTCCACTGGATCTTCAGAGGAAGACTACACCTTTCTACAGGATCCCTGCTCCAACAGAACTGCACCTGACACTCCAGGAGGACTGCAGCCACCATTCCAATTGGACTGCTACCAACACCCTGACCAACAGGGTGTCAGGTTGTGTTCTGACTCTGTCAGTGTTGTCTTGCTTTACTGCATTATTTTATCTTTTTATTTGTTTCCCTAATAAAGAACTGTTATTCCTGCTCCCATATTTTTGTCTGAGAGCCCCTTAATTTCAAATTTATAACAATTCAGAGGGAGGGGGTTTACATTTTACATTTTAGTAGAGGCTCCCGCCTTCCTTAGAAGACACGTGTCTTTTCAAACTGACACAGGGAGTGACATCAATCTCTGCTTAATAACTGGTTTTGCTTTCATACAGTTACTTTGCAATCACTTCATAGTACATGATACAATATAATATGATATGTGATATGATATAATATATAATATGTTACAGATGTT
>NW_024369285.1:0-504 GCF_014805655.1 Passer montanus | reverse complement strand
AGAAATATCTCTGGTTTGCCATCATTAATCCTGTAGGACAAATTCTAGAAAGGTTTCATTCCACCTTTATAATTCTTTACATACAAAATCTTGAAAAGTCTCGGGCTGGGATTGAAACCAGCTGCTCCAAGGCTCCTCTCACAAGAAGGAGTTTAGAAAGCTTGGAGGTCCTTGCAGGTGTTTGGGGATCTGTGGGGGCTATTTGGGGTACAATTAACTGCCTAATTAACAGAAGGTAACTGCCCTACCTGTGACAGATGGCAAATACAATACACACATTATCTCTCAATCCAGAACAACAGGATTTCAAATTAATGGAATTTAACTTAACATTGCTCAAATCTAACAATAATGAAGTTTAACTTTGCTTAATGTTGTCAATCCTGAATTTACATTAAATTAAACACCACAGAATTAAAAAAATAATATTCTTAAAAGTTATAGATTCAGCAAAATTTAACTTATTCTCATGCATTTAATGGAAAAAAAGGCACTGAAAAGTTG
>NW_024369284.1:0-884 GCF_014805655.1 Passer montanus | reverse complement strand
AAGATGTGTACTGAATTGAAAGCTAATTAGCACATTCATAGGTGTCAAAAATTCAATAACTTTTGTACTCATATTTTTGGCTTCTTTTGTGGTCAGTTTAATTAAATTTGTTGATAAAATAAAGGAGGATATAAAAAATTATTAGTTTAGGCTAGGTTTTTCAAAGGCAATTAGTAGTTAGAGCCCATTAAACTAAGGAGAGAATCAGACCAATAATTTCTAGGGCTTTTTTAATGTTACCATTGAGATTTTAGTATAATCAGCAAAGAACAAGGACCAGTCATGATCCAAAAGAGTTTCCTGGGATCCAGGGACAAAAAATATTGTTGAGGTGCGAGAAACAGGAGTTCAGAGCTGCAGAGGCTGCTGACAGCCTCTTACAGTGGGTGCCCTGTTTCAGAAGCTGTGATTTCAAGAGGTGGCAAAGTGGGTCATAAATGCTACTGAGAGCTGAAAATTAGGAAATGAAAACCACTTGAGAATACTGAAGTGTGGTGGGTCTGATTACAGCAATCAAAATGCTATCCCATTTTGCTACAGTTTATCTTGAACAGCAAGGTTAAGGGAAACAAGCCAAAAAAAAAAAAGAAAGCCACATGATCCTAAACTGTGAGTATGCATAAATGTTACAGCCCTGACAGGGACTGCTCAGGCAGCTGACCCCAGGGGTAACGTGGTGTTGATCTGGTTTTGTGCTGGCAGCCAAAACCTCTCCTGCTGCTTCACCAGGCATTTCACTCCTGCCCATGGTCCGAATCCTTGTGCGTTTGGCACTGAGGACTGACTGCTTCCCACCAAACACCTGCAAAACCAGTTCCATCCTTCACATCCCCTGAGGTGCCTGTGTGTGTGCCCTGGTGCATGGCCAGTGCAACAGCTGAGTG
>NW_024369283.1:0-881 GCF_014805655.1 Passer montanus | reverse complement strand
TTTGGTCCAATTTTGATGGGATTTTTAGGAATTTTGATGGGATTTTTCAGATTTTGGTGGAATTTTCGGTGAATTTGGTCCAATTTTGCTGGGATTTTGGGGATTTTCAAGGGATTTTTTGGGATTTTGATGGCTTTTTTGAGATTTTGATGGGATTGTTTGGGATTTTGATGGGTTTTTTTGCAGATTTTGATGGGATTTTGGGTGAATTTGGTCCAATTTTGCTGGGATTTTGGGGATTTTCAAGGGATTTTTTGGGATTTTGATGGCTTTTTTGAGATTTTGATGGGATTGTTTGGGATTTTGATGGGTTTTTTTGCAGATTTTGATGGGATTTTTTTGGATTTTGATGTGATTTTTTGGGATTTTCCCGTCCCCAGCTGCGCGAGCGCTACGGGCCGGTGTTCACGGTGTGGCTGGGCTGGGTTTGGGTCCATTTTAATGGGATTTTGATGGGATTTTTTGGGATTTTTCAAGGGATTTTGATGTGATTTTTTTGGATTTTGATGGGATTTTTGGGATTTTCCCGTCCCCAGCTGCGCGAGCGCTACGGGCCGGTGTTCACGGTGTGGCTGGGCCCGCGGCCCGTGGTGGTGCTGTGCGGGACCGAGGCCGTGCGCGAGGCGCTCGTGGGGAACCCCGAGGCGTTCGCGGGGCGCGGGCGCCTTCCCACCCTCGAGAGCACCTTCAGGGGATACGGTGAGAGCCCAGAACACCCCCGAATCCTCCTGAAAACACCCCAAAAACCCCCAAATTTATCTCGAAAAATTGCCCCGAGAAACTACCACAAAACCACCACAAAAATCACTCTAAAAAAAAACCTCAAAACCACACCGGAACGACCCCAAAACTCCCCAAAACCACCCCAAAACAACCTCAAA
>NW_024369282.1:0-881 GCF_014805655.1 Passer montanus | reverse complement strand
TGGTGGACTCAATCCTCTCATCCAGATCATCAATGAAGATATTAAAAGAACTGGCCCTGCCACAGATCCCTGAGGGACACCACTGGTGACTGGCTTCCGACTGGATACAGCGCTGTTCACCACCCCTCTCTGGGCCTGGCCATCCAGCTAGTTCTTAACCAGTGAACCTGTCCAAGCTGTGGGCTGCCAACTTTTTCAGGAGTATGCTGTGGGAGACAGTGAAAGGCTTTGCTGAAGTCAAGGTAGACAACATCCACATCATTTCCCACATCCACCAGAAGGATCACCTGGTCGTAAATGGAGATGAGGTTGGTTTAAGCTCAACCTGCCCCTCCTAAACCCATGCTGGCTGGGTCTGATCCCCTGGTGTAAGAGACTGAAATAGTTCATACCTTAAACATTGATATAAAATTTGGCTCATTGTAGCAAAAACTGTATAAAGAAGCTACAACCACAGAAACCTCCTTGAAGAACTTTGGGCTGTAAGTCAAACTACTGAGATTAGATAAAGAGAAGAAACCCATTCATCAATGATCTTAGGCCTGGGGAGAAACCAACAAGGCTGAGGGAAAGGAATGCATCCACAAGAAACACTACAGAAACTCTCCTGTCTGGGTTTGGGGTGGGGGAGACCACATCCCACAGAATGCAGGTTTACACAGCCTCCCCCTGAAAATAGAGATGGGGGCAGGAGGTTTTGAGTTAGAGGCAGTGACCCATCCTCCCTTACGCAAACTGGCCCAGCTGTGAAATCCCAGGAAGGTCGCCATCCATGGGACATTCATGTGAGAGGTGGCTGAGGGGCTGTCACAGTCCATAAAAGGCCCCCCAAAGTGCGCCCCCTCCCCCCCGCCCTGAGTCATTCCTGAAGCCTTGCACCA
>NW_024369281.1:0-2687 GCF_014805655.1 Passer montanus | reverse complement strand
TCACTCTAAAGCTCACCTTAACTTCATCTCTTCCCTTGGGCTTTGTAGGAACCTGACCTTTGGCTGGGAGGGACCATCCTGGAGACTCCTCACAGCCCTCAAGGTGCTCAGTCTGGCAGCAGATGAATTGTGAGTTGGAGCCCCCTGAATATTTATTTGGTGGCTGTGCAGGTGCCTTCTGCTTTGAATTCATGGAATCCCCAAGGTGGGAAGAGCCCCAGTGCCACCCCAGCCCCACCAGCATCACCCCAAACCCTGTCCCCAAGGCCACATCCAGACTCCTCTGGGACAATTCCAGTGACTCCAAACCTCCCTGGGCAGCTCAGCCCAAGGCCTGGCCACTCTGCCAGGGAAATTTTCTTTCCCAGTCTCCAACCTGAGCCTGCCCTGGTGCCATTTGAGGCCATTTCCTCTCATTTTTTCCCTGCCCCTCCTGTCAGGAGCTGTGCAGAGCAGTGAGGTCCCCCCTGAGCCTCCTTTTCTCTCCCAAACCACCCCAAATCCCTCAGCTGCTCCTCCCAGGATGTTTTCCAGCCTCTTCAATATTTTCTGTTTCCCCTCACTCTTTGTTCTCTGCTGGCTGTGAGTGACACACTGGGACAATTTTTGGATCTCCTGTGTCTGGTTTTTTGACCTCAGGTGAGAAGTGAAAAGAAGAAAGGGAAAAAATGAGAGGAAATGGCCTCAAATTTCATTCCTAATTGGATATTAGGAAAAAAAATATCCCTGGCAGAGTGGTCAGGCCTTAGGATGAGCTGCCCAGGGAGGTTTGGAGTGACTGGGAATGTCCCAGAGGAGTCTGGATGTGGCCTTGGGGACAGGGTTTGGGGTGGTGCTGGTGGGGCTGGGGTGGCACTGGGGCTCTTCCCACCTTGGGGATTCCATGAATTCAAAGCAGAAGGCACCTGCACAGCCACCAAATAAATATTCAGGGGGCTCCAACTCACAATTCATCTGCTGCCAGACTGAGCACCTTGAGGGCTGTGAGGAGTCTCCAGGATGGTCCCTCCCAGCCAAAGGTCAGGTTCCTACAAAGCCCAAGGGATGAGATGAAGTTAAGGTGAGCTTTAGAGTGACAGTCTGGATGTGGCCCTTGGGGACAGGATTTGGGGTGGTGCTGGTGCTGCTGGGGTGGCACTGGGTGATCCTGGGGGGCTCTTCCCACCTTGGGGATTCTGGGATCGAAGTTGACCTGAAGTGGGAAGGCACTCAAAGACAAACTGAGTTTGTTCAGGTAATAAGAGCCACCAGATTTCATGTGGTAAGAGCACGAGGCAGAAATAGCACAGTTAATTTTTTATTTTTAAGAGGGGTGTTGATTTAGTGCAGTCACTGAAGTCAATGAAAAATTATAAACATGAAACCTCCTGTCAAAGTCTTTGCTGTGTCAGTTTATGTCAATAAAACGTGGATTTCCTTTGATCTGCTTTAGAAAGTGGCTCTCAGTTGAGACTTTTCTCCTGTAATGTGTGCAGCTCATCCATCACTGCCAAGTGCCCTCAGGCCTGTCTGGCTTGGGACAAGATAAGGGAGTATCAACTTCACAGCCTGATAATTAAAGCTTTTAAATAAGTTATGAAAACACTGCCAAGATGACATTCCCAAAGAAAGAGCTTTTAAACATGACATTGTCCAAAAAGTGCCACACTTGGGCAGAATTTGCAATGTTTGCAGTCAGTAATTCAAGTGATGGATTTAATATTCTCTGGGACACAGGGAAAATCACCTCAAAAAACCTTTGTGGGTTTCTTTAAACAGTAACAGGATCAGGTTTCTCAGAAAAGATGTGGCTGCCCGTGGGTCCCTGGAAGTGTCCAAGACCAGGCTGGATGGGATTTGGAGAAACGTGGCAGGGGTGAAATAATTTGTAATGTCCCCTCCAACCCAACCCATTCCATAAATGGAAAGAAAAAATTCCATTTCCAGCTCATTTCACTGTATGTTCCAGTGGATATCTATAATCCCAGAATTCAGGTTTAGAAAGCATAGCACTGAAGTGTATTCAGGAGAAAACCAAAGAATTAATCCCAAATCAATTTTATAAAAGGTGAAACACATGCAATCTCTGTGCTGTCCACTAGATGATGCAGCTGTACTGCAGAAAAATAAGGAATTACAGCAGATCCACATCCAATTATAATCCTACTTACTGTTTTACATTTTAACAGTAAAAAGCACTGTCTTCAGTGATATACCCCAATTGCATTTAGATAAATAGTTCAAAATGTCATTTTATTTCTGCTCTGAAAGTGAAACATGAAGGTTTGTAGTCTTTTATTTTCTTAGTTTTATTGGGATTTAACTTTGTTTTTGTTCCTCTCACAAGTTTCCTCATGGCATTCCTCTTGGAACTGTCACTCAAGACAGAGTTCAAATCATTGCCTGGATCATCTTGATGGTCTCTTCCAACCCTGATGATTCCATGAACTCTACTCTAATGGTTTAATTAGTGGGATTGCAGTGGAGAAATGTCTGTTCCTGTGTTTTATTCCTTCAGAATTAGGGGCCTGATGGATCTTTGGCACAGATCCCTCTCAGTAATTTCCTTGGATGGAGCAGATTGAAACATTTCCACTGACTGGGGGTATTTTGGAGAAGAGAAACTTCAGGGTGACCTCATTGTGGCCTTGCAGGACCTGAAGAAGCTGAGAGAGACAAATGGAGAGAGACAATTTCCAAGGGCTGGA
>NW_024369280.1:0-882 GCF_014805655.1 Passer montanus | reverse complement strand
GGGATTTTGAAATTTGAGAAGAAAATAGCCAGGAAATTTAAAATATTCCCAAAAGAATTGCTGTGAAAATCAGATGTAATTTAAAAAAATTCACCTCAAAAAATCGTCACGGGATTTTAAAATCTGAGAAAAAACTAGCCATGGAATTTAGAAAAAATTGCAAAAAAATTGCCATGAAAATTGGATGTAATTTAAAAAAATTCACCTCAAAAAATCGTCACGGGATTTTAAAATCTGAGAAAAAACTAGCCATGGAATTTAGAAAAAATTGCAAAAAAATTGCCATGAAAATTGGATGTAGTTTTAAAAAGATCCCCCAAAAAGTCAAACAGAAATTTGTAAAAAATTCCCCTCAAAATTTTGCCCTGAAATTCCCCAAAATTCCACAAAATTTTCCCCTGAAATCCCCCTACATTTTCTCCGAAATCCCCCAAAATTTGCCCCAAACTTTTCCCTGAGCTTCCCTCAAATTTGCCCCAGAATTTTCCCCCAAATCCCCAAAATTTTCCCCAAAATTTGCCCCGAGTCCCCAGAATCTGCCCCGAGTCCCCCAGCCCGAGCTGTCCCCGTTTCTCTCCCAGGTGATTTTGGTGGCGAATTCCGGAGATTCTTCTCCTCCAAAGGTGAGCTCTGCCTGTCCCCAGATGTCCCCAAATCTCCCCCAATGTCCCCAAATGTCCCCAAATCCTTCCCAGTGTCCCTGTCCCCATTCCAGGGTGTCCCCAATGTCCCCCTCTGTGTCCCCAGGGCTGGCCCTGCTGGCCCTGGGGCTGGGTGTCCCCAATGTCCCCAATGTCCCCAAATGTCCCTGTCCCCATTTTGGGGTGTCCCTGACCCCATTTGTGTCCCCAGGGCTGGCCCTGCTGGCCGCGGGGCTGGCCC
>NW_024369279.1:0-882 GCF_014805655.1 Passer montanus | reverse complement strand
TTTGGGATTTTAGGGGTTAAAAATCTGGGAATATTGGGGGTTAAATTTTGGGGATTTTGGGGTTAAAAAGTTGGGATTTTTGGGGTTAAAATTTTGGGGATTTTGGGGTTAAAATTTGGGATTTTAGGAGTTAAAAATCGGGGGGTTTTGGGGTTAAATTTGTAGATTTAGGGGTTAAAATGTGGGGATTTTGGGGGTAAAAATTTGGGATTTTAGGGGTAAAAACTTGGGATTTTGGGGTTGGGATTTTAGGGTTAAAATTTGGGATTTTGGGGGTTCAAATTTGGAGATTTTGGGGTTGAAATTTGGGAGTTTAAGGGTTAAAATTTTTGGGATTTCGGGGTTAAAAATTTGGGGATTTTTTTGGGATTTTAGGGGTTAAAATCGTGGGGATTTTGGGGTTAAAATTTGGGATTTTAGGGGTTAAAATGTGGGATTTTAAGGGTTAAAATTTGGGATTTTGGGGTTAAATTTGGGGTTAAAATTTGGGAATTTTAGGGGATTTTGGGGATAAAATTTGGGGGATTTTGGGGTTAAAATTTGGGATTTTTGGGGTTAAACTTTGGGATTTTAAGGGTTAAAATTTGGGATTTTAGGGGTTAAAATTGGGGGATTTTGGGGTTAAAATTTGGGGATTTTGGGGATAAAATTTGGGATTTTGGGGTCAAAATTTGGGATTTTAGGGTTAAAATGTGGGATTTTTGGCGTTAAAATTTGGGGGTTTTGGGGGTTAAAATTTGGGATTTTGGGCATTAAATTTTGGGGGATTTGGGGGGTTAAATTGGGGATTTTAGGGGTTAAAATTTGGGGGACTTTGGGGTTAAATTTGGAGATTTAGGGGTTAAAATTTGGAATTTTTGGGGTTAAATTTGGGGTTAAAAT
>NW_024369278.1:0-882 GCF_014805655.1 Passer montanus | reverse complement strand
CCCCAAAAATTCCTCAAAGTGGCCCAAAAAAATTCTCAAAATGGCCCCAAAAATTCCCCAAAACGGCCCCAAAAATGGCCCCAAAAATTGCCCAGAATGGCCCCAAAACTGCCCTAAAAGTGGCCCAAAACTGCCCCAAAAATTCCCCAAAAATGGCCCCAAAAATGGCCCAAAACTGCCCCAAAAATTCCCGAAAAGGGTCCCCAAGATTTCCCAAAATGACCCCAAAAATGGCCCCAAAAATTCCTCAAAGTGGCCCAAAAGAATTCTCAAAATGGCCCCAAAAATTCCCCAAAATGGCCCCAAAAATTCCCCAAAACGGCCCCAAAAATGGCCCAAAACTGCCCCAAAAATTCCCAAAAAGGGTCCCCAAGATTTCCCAAAATGGCCCCAAAAATGGCCCCAAAAATTCCTCAAAGTGGCCCAAAAAAATTCTCAAAATGGCCCCAAAAATTCCCCAAAAGGGCCCCAAAAATGGCACCACAATGGCCCCAAAAATTCCCTAGAATGGCCCCAAAAATGGCCCCAAAACTGCCCCAAAAATTCCCAAAAAGGGTCACCAAGATTTCCCAAAATGGCCCCAAAAATGGCCCCAAAGATTTTCAAAACGGCCCCAAAATGGCCCCAAAAATGGCCCAAAACTGCCCCAAAAATTCCCCAAAACAGCCCCAAAAATGGCCCCAAAAGATTCCCAAAAATGCCCAAAATGGCCCCAAAAGTGGCCCCAAAAATTCCCCAAAACTGCCCCAAAAATTCCCGTTCCCCAAAACGGCCCCAAAAATGGCCCAAAACTGCCCCAAAAATTCCCCAAAATGGCCCCAAAAATTCCCCAAAATGGCCCCAAAAATGGCCAAAAACTGCCCCAAAAATTCCCCAAAACAG
>NW_024369277.1:0-883 GCF_014805655.1 Passer montanus | reverse complement strand
GGCGATTCCGAGTGTGTGTACCTGGCTGACAATATATTCAGGAGTGAGTTCTGCTCAAAGGAGCGGCCGTATGTCTGCAGCAAGGCCCAGGCTCCCCTGTAACAGGGGCTGCAGAAAGGACTTTCTCCACGCTGGGCAGTGCCAGCTTCACCTCTCAGCCCAGCCCAGGGCTGTCCTTGCTCAGCTGCACCCTGTGCCTTGCCCTCGCTCTCAGGGTCACCTCAGTGCCTCTTCATCCATGCCCAGTGCCAGCGCTGGGCTGGGGGTGCAAAGGAAAAGGCTCTGCAATCCATCCTGCCCCCGATGCTGCCTGGAGTGATGGGATTGCCCTCATGACACAACAAGCTCCGATGAGAAATCCAGATCTCCCTGGGCTCTTGGAAATCATCACAAACTGCCTCAATGTGACAATTTTTGACTGTCTTTGAAAGAGGACGAGCAGCTGACACGTGCTGAGGAGGAATCCCACTTTCGGCATCAGGGCCCTGACTGTGAAGAAGGGTCTGTCTGCTGCTGGCTCTTTGTCTCTGTCCCGTTTGGAGGAGGATTGTCGGAGCTGCTGCTCGGGGAAGGAAATTCGCTGCCTTGGCCATAACCCAGCCCAGAGCTGCTTCTCCTGCTGTGGGGCGAGCCTGTGCTTGTGAGAGCAGCCCCTGCACGGGGCCCTCACTGTCACCGTCAGTGGCAGCGGGCCCTGTCCCCCCTGCTCGGGCTCCCGGGATCCTGAGCTCGCCTCTCCCTGCCCTGCTCAGACCCGGCTGCTGCTGCCCCGGCCCCGCTGCCTCTCGGGCGCTGCCCCGAGCTTTCGCTGCTCTGTAGCCGTGAGCAATGGAGTGGTAAATAATTTTTAAAAATTGATAGCAAGTTCACACAGTCTTGTGTA
>NW_024369276.1:0-883 GCF_014805655.1 Passer montanus | reverse complement strand
TTTGGGAGGAATTTGGGGGATTTTGGGAGCTTTGGGAGCCGAGGCAGCGCTGCCGGCAGCACCCTCGGGTTCCAGCTGGGAACGAGGGGGGAATTCCAGGAATTCCAGGAATTTTTTGGGAATTCTGGGATTTTTGGGGATGTGACTTCACTGCCAGGTCTCCCTGCAGTTCTGGGGCAGCGCTGCAGGTTGTGCAGGGGGGAATTCAGGGCGGATTTTGGGGGAAATTTTGGGGTTTTGGGGCCCTTCTGGGGCTGTTTCTGAGTGGATTTTGACAGGGTTTTTTGGGAATTTCAGGATTTTTGGGAATTTTTGGGGGATTGTGACTCACTGGCCGGGCCCACCACAGCAGCAGTAGCAGTGCTGCAGGTTGTGCAGGGGGGAATTTGGGGCATTTTTGGGTCAGATTTTGGGGTTTTGGGGCCATTTCTGAGCAGATTTTGATGGGGATTTTTGGGAATTCTGGGATTTTTTCAGGAATTTTGGGAATTTTTGGGGACAGTGACTCAATGGCCAGAACTGCCACAGCAGCAGCGCTGCAGGTTGCGCAGGGGGGAGTTTGGGGCGGATTTTGGCGAAAATTTTGGGGTTTTGGGACCGTTTCTGAGCGGATTTTGACGGGGATTTTTGGGAATTCTGGGATTTTTTTGGGGAATTCCGGGATTTTTTTGGGGAATTCCGGGAATTTTTGGGATTTGGGGAGCACTCACTGCCCGGGTCCGCCGCAGCAGCAGCAGCAGCGCTGCAGGTTGTGCAGGGGGGAATTGGGGGCGGATTTTGGGGGAAATTTTGGGGTTTTGGGGCTGTTTCTGAGCGGATTTCGACGGGGATTTTTGGGAATTCCGGGATTTTCAGGATTTGGGGAGCACTCACTGGCCGGGCC
>NW_024369275.1:0-884 GCF_014805655.1 Passer montanus | reverse complement strand
CTCAAATTTTGAAGCCTGTTCTGGCTTACAGTTTTCACTTATACCATTTTTTAAAATAAGGAGTCTGATTTTCAACTCAATTAGACTTTTGGGAAAATGTTTGCCTTCCAAAGAAAATGTTAATACTCTGTCAAAGCCCCTAAGCACTTCCAAACTGAAAATATATTAGCTGAACATGGAATTATGTCAACATTTTCATTATAAACGGAGCCGTGGAGTTTCACAGGGCTTCTCAACTGACTGCTGGAAGCTCTCTCTCCTTTTCAGCAAAGTGTGGGATCGAACTTCATCTCCCATGACCATTTCCTTTCCTTCTTCTCGATGGCACACGGAGATGTGTCACCAGAGGTCCTTGCTGCAATGTGTCATGGGAGATGAATTCCCTGTTTTGTGTGATGAATTCCCTGTTTTGAGCCCCTCCTGTGGCTGTAGATTCTGTGAAACACAAATGTTGAAGGAATTACCTGGCTTTTTGTCACACTCTGTTGGTGGTTTTGGTAAATCATCCCAGTTTTCTCAGCAGCTTTCTCAAAGATTTTTAGTTAATCCCATCAGTGTAGACCTGTATTTACCTGCCAGCCAACAAATCCACCTTGTAAAGATCCAAGACATAGTTCCTTCTCCTTTCCAGAACTCTTTGTTACCTCTTAGTCTGGTAAAAGCCACGTGCAGAAGCTTCCAAGACCTGAAGCAGCACCAGGAACCGTAAGCCAGAACAGGCTTCAAAATTTGAGACTGACTGCTCCTCTGACTACTTAGTTCCCATTACTCAGAATCACTGTCCTGTAGGACACATATACACCCCAAAACTGTTCTCTAAAGCTAAATTGGGCACTCATAAATTTCATTTGGAATAAAAGAGCTGTGGGATATGTTCCCGGTGC
>NW_024369274.1:17993-33255 GCF_014805655.1 Passer montanus | reverse complement strand
GGTCCAAGAGCTGTATCCAAGCAAGGGTGGTCTGGGACAGAGAGTATTCTCTGTAGTTAAAATTGGCCAAGTTTAAGCTTCTTAATAGATATCCATTTTTAACTGGAAAAATAACAGTTTTTGAAAGAGAGAGTTTTGAAATCCCCATAGTACATAATGTAAACATAGAGCATATTTTACAAGCTCACTTTGGGAACTGCTTGCAATTCAATGTTGCCTCCTGAGGTCTCTCAAGTTGTGGGTGTCCTAAAGAAGAAGAGAAATAGGAATTTACGAGAGAGGAAACAGAACTCCAGAACTTTTCACTACACTAGTCCTGTACTGAAGTGGCTGTTGTGAAAAATACAGCCAGCCCCATGAAATTTAGCAGTGTGAAGAGACTGCTGCACAGCATCAGCTGAACTTCAGTGTGTCTGAGCCAGTACTGCTGGCACAAATGCTGCCAGCATTATCTCTGCACCCTGGGACACTTCCCAGTTCCTGTGCCTTGACACTGCTTTCCCATGGGGCTGGGGAAGGAGTTTGGCTCTATGAACTGGCTGGTGCTGTGAAACAGGTCCATTTTTGCAGATGAGGTGATGGTGTGCACGTGTCCACATGTCTCCCTGCCTTAGTGCCCTTTGTGAGCTTCTTACTTGAGCTGGAATTTGTGGAGTGGTTAAAGCTTGCTGCCTTTTATTTCTTTGCTCCTATTCAGAGAAATGAGTTGTTGAAGTCCCTGAAATGTTCTGTTGTCATCCTTATGCAAGACAGTGAGGAATGCGTTCTTTTCATCCCTTAGGTAATTCTTTGCTTTATTATTGCATGCAGTGAGAGAGGATTAGTGTGGGTTACAAGCAGTAAGAGAATATGGAATCAGACAACAATAAGCACAAGTGCAAAAGGTAAAAATAGTCTCAGGAATTAACCTAGTAGTTTGAGATTTCTATGAATATATAAAACACTTGCAACAATGCTTAAATCTCTTTTTCTTTCTGATAAAAAATGTATTTTCAAGTATTTTGCATACGGGATTCCCCTGGGATGTAAGAACTTGAAGCATTTCAAGTCTGCAGCTTCAGGAATGAAATAAACTTTTGACTCAAGTTGTCAACCTGAATAAACTCTTAACTACCCCACAGCAATTGCAAGTTATAGCTAATAATGATGGAATAAAAACACAATTGCTCTTTTTCCTATTTTTGTCAGATGAGGTGATGGTGTGCACGTGTCCACATGTCTCCCTGCCTTAGTGCCCTTTGTGAGCTTCTTACTTGAGCTGGAATTTGTGGAGTGGTTAAAGCTTGCTGCCTTTTATTTCTTTGCTCCTATTCAGAGAAATGAGTTGTTGAAGTCCCTGAAATGTTCTGTTGTCATCCTTATGCAAGACAGTGAGGAATGCGTTCTTTTCATCCCTTAGGTAATTCTTTGCTTTATTATTGCATGCAGTGAGAGAGGATTAGTGTGGGTTACAAGCAGTAAGAGAATATGGAATCAGACAACAATAAGCACAAGTGCAAAAGGTAAAAATAGTCTCAGGAATTAACCTAGTAGTTTGAGATTTCTATGAATATATAAAACACTTGCAACAATGCTTAAATCTCTTTTTCTTTCTGATAAAAAATGTATTTTCAAGTATTTTGCATACGGGATTCCCCTGGGATGTAAGAACTTGAAGCATTTCAAGTCTGCAGCTTCAGGAATGAAATAAACTTTTGACTCAAGTTGTCAACCTGAATAAACTCTTAACTACCCCACAGCAATTGCAAGTTATAGCTAATAATGATGGAATAAAAACACAATTGCTCTTTTTCCTCTTAGCATTTTCTCCCTGGTCCTATAAAGATTGGGTTTGTGCCTTGTTCCTTAGTTTGCTTTCCAAACCATTCCATGTCCTCAATAGATCTGGAGAACTGCCTCATGCGTAGGTCTGAAGAATCAGTTTTGAATCTAGGAAATTAAAGGAAGCTTGGGCTTCTGGATTGAAAGCTTTAGATCATTCGAGTAGACATTGCTGAACGTTCAACCTGGTCTGGCAGGCTCCTCTCTCTGAAAGGTGGACAACTTCAACCTCTGTGTTTGCACAGAAAGGCAAGTTATAGGATAGCTGGGAATTGGCTCTGGCCAGCTGGTGTCCCAGGTATTAACAAGAGGATTAGAATGACTCGGTGTAGAAACTTTTCAACCTAAACTCATAAAGCAGATTATATTTGTTTAATCTTATAATTTAAGTGCAATGGAAATTTGGAAGAGCTGAAATTGCCACTCATTTATATCAATAGCTTACTTTGGGAGAGAACGCATTATCAGAGAGGCTTAATATTGAAACTACTTCTGAAAGTCTGAATTTCCTACATATCATGGTCTACAAAGTATGATTTCTAATCTCTAACTTCTTTGCAAAACACTCTGGATTGTTCTGTTCAATTAGATGCATCACTGAATTCTTATCTGCATTTATATGTGCTTCCTCACTGGCAGAAGTTTGGGGTGTGGGGGAAGAGAAGGCCTGCAATGACTTCTCCCTGCATAGGGGTTGCTTTCTGTGTTGGGGTATTTCTCCTGATGATTCACTGACCCTTACAAACAAGCACGAGTAGTTAGAAGAACCTGAGAACCAGCAAGTGTCACAGTTTGGGGCTATGTCTGTCAATAGCACTGTTTCAAAGCGATCACTTCAGTCAAAACATTGATATTTTTCATTTTTAGTAAAACATGGAGCTCTGTTGCTATTTTGTTTGTTTTGTAAATCAATGACATTTTCATTGCTGTCATGCTCAGTTGTTTGATGGCTGTTACTCCTTTCCCTGTTAATTTCAGTTCCTGTGTCTCCATTAGAACTGACTGCTGCACTCAGAACTTCTCCTTGGTTGATTGGAAGAGTGCTTTGCAACATCAGTCTAGGGTACGAGGAGTGCCACTGACTTGAGTACGTGGCCACTTTGGGAAAGAGGGTCACTGTGAAATCACAACAGATTTGTGAGAGGAGCAAAGTGGAGCTTGGGTGAAGCTGCCTATGGAGGTCAGGTTAGGTGTCTCTGAAATACTTCACTGGGTGGGGTTTGCAGCTGTGGCAGCAGTAGTGATGGACTGCTCAGAGCCACAAACGAAGCACATGGGAAACACTCCTTCTTAGTTTTGCCATCCTGTCTGTTACGGGGCACATTGACATCTTGTTTTAAACTGTGTTCTCATCCTGTGTTTCGTTCTATCAGTCCTAGCATTTTGGGTTTAGGTCTACCCATTATTTAAATCAAGAGACATTGTGAAAGCGTGAGGCAGTTTGATTCCTACTGCCTATTTCTTTGTCTTGTTCTTGTTTCCTTCCTCAACCATGTCTTTATGAAATCTAGTAAAAATAATTCTTTTATTTAAATGGAGCAAAACCCCAATAGTTTATGCTGTACACACTCCTTCATGCTCAAGGACCTGTGAGGTAGTATTTGTAGTGAGCTAACTTCAATTTTTCTGCCTTTCTAAGAGTAAAGAGAGAGTGGAATGTTTCCTGGGGAAGGGGCACAACTTGCTTCATACAGGTAAGAATAAATGGAGGTTCATGTTCACTTAGACATCCTCATACACTTCCATCCTTGAGCAAGTCACAGCTGCTGTATTGGTGCTTAGTATTCCAGTAGCTTGATGAATCTAAGAATGCTTTAGGATTCTTCCCTTGAAATTGCCTTGCTGTTATTAGTAGCAAAGAAAACCCCAAACCCAACACAAACATCAAAAAACACAAATCCCCTTAGCGTAAGAACTCCCCAAGTTTTTGTTGCAGAGTTGTGCTCACCCTTCTCTTGGGATAAGCAGGAATTCTTGTACTGTAGGCACAGAATCTACCCTGTGCCTCTGGTGGATGCTCTTGTGCCAATATTCCCTCCTGAGCTTTAACTCCCTTGTACCATTCAAGCCCAGAAGTGAATGGGGGCTGAAGATAAAAAAAAAAAAAAAACAACAAAAAGGCAACTGGATAGGAGCAGAGAGAGAAGAGTTTAAAACTTTTTTATGTTTTAAGATATGACAGAGTCATTGTCTTGTCTGTCTGCCCTTCTTAGATCTCTGGCGGCAGTCAGTAAAGGAGGGGAAATTATGGACTGCTGGGAGAAGGAAATGGAGGAGCACCAGACTCTGCAAGAGCTTTGCCACACTTGTCTAGTGCAACTTCTAGCACGTGGCCATCAGCTAGTAGGGGTTTTAATATTTAGTTTGAAAGGGGGCATAACAAGCAACCTCCTCAGCAGAACAGTGCTTCTTTGAAACTTTCATCTTAGGAGTCTTTGAAGTAAATTCTGTGTAAACACACAAGCAAAGCCAACTTGTAAAAATCCCTTTCCTGTTTTTTTTTTTTTGTTTTTTTTTTTTTCCCCTCCCTCTAGCTGTTAAAGACTGGAATCTCAAATGAGCTGAGATGAATATAAAGGAGCAATGTTTCCAGAGGTCCCTCTCTAGACTGAAGGGGTCTCTGATTAGTGGCAGATTGAGGTCCATTTTCTGTGGCTGGCCATGCCAAGGGTGTGAGCTGCTGCTTTCATCTTCAACAAGCCCTGTGAAGAGTTACATCTGTTGGGGGAGTTGTTTGTTGAATGTGTTAGCTTGATGACGAAGACTGAAACTGAGCTGTAGGGTTTGGATTGTCAAGTCTTGCTATACTTTTCTGATTCATTTTGTGGGTTTTTTTCTCTTTTGTTTCATGGTCTTTCTTTATTTGAGCCTTTTATCATTAAATTATGGGCTTTCAATTTGTTGAAAATCTAGCTCTGGACCATGAATGTAGCAGTAATCTCAACAGCAGTGGCTGAAGGTGTAAAATGACTTGTTTAAAATTTGCAAAATGTGACTTTTGATCTCTTCCACAGTTTCCTCTAAAATACAAATTCCATTGATTTTCAAAAAGCCTGTTTTCACTAAGAATGGAAATAAGCATATCCCTGAACAATGACAGATGATAAAAAGTTGTAATTAATTTTTTAGTTTGAAACAGTTAAAAATATTCCAAGGCCAGGTATCCCACTTGTCATTTGAGGCAATGGTTAATTACTTGTAGCTTTTATCCAATTAGCACTTGTTTGTTCCTTGGGGCCTTGAATGAGTGGCACTGCCAGGAGATGGTTTTGACCTGCTGACAAATAACAGTAGCTTAATAATATCTCTGAACAAAATAGCTTCTTATTCTTGTTGCAGAGCTCACATTTCCTTGGCTTACAGGAAACAAAAGCAGCTTGGGGTAAGAGAAATCTCTTTGTGATTGCATGTTTTACAGAGAGCTCAGGAGCTGGTCCTGTACAAGTAAGGATGCACAGAACATTGATTCTGAGGTGTTACACCATCCTTCTGAAAGTTGTTTTGTTGGTTTTTTAATAACAGCTGTCTCAAGTGAAATTTTTAGTGAATTGTTAATTTTAGAAGCTAGTACATCCTGACCTCTTCCTTTCTATCTCCTTCAGTGGTGCCCTCACAGGAAGAGATCTGAGTGCAAAGCTGTTGGCTGTTTATTAGTAATGACTGTTCTTGCTCAGTGTTGTAAAGTCTGGAAAAACTCTCAGTTGCTCATGTGCCACTTGAGTTTGTTTTCCTTGGAAGCCTTGCTTCCATTGGGGTAACCTTTGGTTTTACCAGGGGTAGATCAAGACTGGGTCGGAGTGTGAGTCTTTTCATTTTTCCATGTTTACTGGATGGTTCATGCTAATTGCCATCTAAGTTAAAATAGTTTGTTTGAAGTGCTTTCTTTCATCCTGACAGCTCATTAGTATCTTGTGGTGGCTTGTTTTGTAAGCTGAGAAAAATATTTCCCATAATATTCTGTCTCTGCTTGAGAGACCACACTTGTTTCAAATTTATCCAGCAATACCTTCATCTGTTTCTGTCTGAAATGTCATCTCATCTGGGCCTGGAATATGACTGTAAGATTTAAATTGATGTAGAAATTAAATCATCCTATTCTTAGGTAATGAGATAAGGAATAATTCACCCAAATGGGAACAACAGTGATTTCTATTCTGATTCCACTTTGCAGGCCTAAATACCTTGATGGGACATGTTCCTGTGCCACCTTATTGGAGCCCCAGACATGATCACCTAGCAGAGGGCCACAAAGCCTCTGTGGAATGTCTGTGACTGGAAAGGTACATGGAAGGGATGTTTTGTAAGCAGATAGATCAAAGGGTAAATCACATTTTGGAAGGCTTTCTTTTCTGTCAAATTGGCTGCTTCTGTTTTTCCCCAAATTCTCAGGAAGGCAGTTCTGCATCTCCAGCGTGACATTTTTGTGCTTCAATGTGAAATTTGTCTCTCTTCTCTCAGGAAGTGAAAATGTATTCACATGTCAAGTCTTTCATGTCAGGGAGAATCCAGACTGTGGGCTCAAAAGCTTTTCTTGTCATGTTTCTAATTAGGTCTGTCATGTTTCTAGTTAGGCCTGTGACTCATTCTCATGGGGGGGGGGGGGGGGGGGTGGTGTGGTGAATGAATTTTATTAAAATAATAAAAGTAGATTTCTAAAGAAGACTTTGAGGTTAATGCCAACACCCCCCTTTATCCTAGATAGAAATGATTTTCCTTTAGGAGCGTATTTGTCTAAGTTCAGACCGAAATGCAGTGTATGGTTAAATTAGATTGATTTTCTTCATAAGAAAATGATTTGTTTTCTAAAGGAGTGCTACAAAAAAATACCAGCTAATGAATTATTACAGAGGTGTTTAGCCTGAAATGAAATCACTTGTGACTTGAGCTCAGTCTTGCAGGATGCTTTGAAGGATTGTCCCAGCTCCCTCATTAATATGCTGAATGGGACTGGTGGGAATGTAGCTAGTGGTTTTTGTTTGTGCTCGTGCTGACGGTTGTTGTCAAACAGCTTCACTCCATCATGTGGTGCTCATCACCAGTCACTGACTGGTCTAATTTCTCAGTGTGGATCACTATTGTAACTGGAAAGCTTCTAAATTGATGTATTCTTGTCATAAATATTAAAAATTAGAATATGCAGGTTGCTTATGGGTCCACCAGTCTGCATTGATGTCTGACCTCCAGCACACAGTGCTTCTCCCTGTTCTGCCAATATTATTTAGAAGGCTGGCTTAATGATGGTTCACCTGAGAATCAGAGTGCTTTACATACCTGACAATGACCTCAGCATCATGGAAAGTTGAAGAGCAAGGGCAACCATTTTAAGTTAAGGATAAAATGTGGGTAACAACAAAATGTGCTGAAAAAATTACTTCTTATGTGTGGGGGAAAGCAGCACAACTTCATGGCTTGTTTGCACAGACTTGAGACACCTTTAAAATTTGCCTATAACAAGGGCCAGGTGTTATGCCTTAGACAGTATGAGTTGAACTAATTAGCAAGCTGAAAGGTTTAGATTGTTCTAGCCATTGAAGACTTTGACATGGATTTATGCTCCCTTCTACTTGTAGAGCTGGAGGCAGTAGCTCTTTAGCAGGTAGCATTCTTTGCAGTAGTTTTGCAAGAGCAGGGACTGTTTCTTGAGTATCTGTAGGTACTTATAACAAAAACATTCACATTGTTAGCTTGTTGTACCTTTAAACAATGGGTGAACCAAGTTTGTGAAGCTTGGGAAGAGAAATAACACTTCCAAGGTTGCCAGCAGTGCTGACAATTTTAATTGATCAACAGAAAAGAAAAAAGTGCATCTCTGTGTTTGACTCCCAGGAAAAGAACAGGATACACTGCCACACTGACAATTTAAACTAAAAACTGTGTGGCAGCTGAGTTTTCTATTTCAATGACATCTTAAACTGCACCATGAGTTAGACACTACACAGAAATTAGCAAATAAATTAGATTAATGTGGTGCTGAACATGAAGGCTAAGATCAGTTTATTTTGATACAGTGGTGATAACAAAGTGCAAATACATACTTTCCTTTTATTTAAGTAAAACCGCCTTGAATGTACAGATTGAGAACCACATCTTGCTCTGCCTTGTTGTCATTTGGGTTCTGAAGTACATTTTGCTTACATCTTGCTGATTTCTGCCTGGCTCTATAGACTGAGTTGATGCTTTATTTTTTTTAACATAACAATCTATTTTCTTTGAACCATTGTTATGTGTGCTGGGCTCTTTTCTTACCTAATCTGTGTCTGTAAGCATTTTAGTCTCTTGACTTTGAGTGGCTGATTTAAGGAAATGGAGAGATTAGGATAGCAGACAACTGAGATGAGTTGAAGTAGCTCATCTTTGTCAGAAAAATCTTGTCCTTCTCAGATGTCCCTCTCCCAGGAAAGAGGAGAAACTGGGCAGAAATCTAAACTTCAGAGGCAAATGATAATTAGGAAGAAGCAAAGTGAGAAAGTGTCTTGAACCAAGCTGGAATAAAAGGGCACCCTTTGATCTGAATGAGGTACACAAAAGCTCCCAGTTCCATAGGGAACTGCAGCAGACTATCAGTTTACTCTGAATCCGCTCTCCTCCACAGCACCTCATACAACTCATTAATTTAGAAGCCTTATCCATCTTGGAAAGAGAAGGGAGACAAACTTCCTGGTTTAGAGACCAGAATGAAGTCAGCCATCGTACTGTGTGATCAGAGAAGAGACACAGCTGGGAGACAGCCTGGGAGGGCAGCTTGTGCAGCTTCCCTTGAGGAGCAGCAGTGACAGGAGGACATCTCAAATGCCTGCACACAAATGCATGCAATGCAAGGAGCAAACCAAGGGAACTGGGAACCTGTGCAGAGCTGCAGAGCTCTGATTACAGAAATGTGGAGCTCTGGCTTGCCTGCAGTGCTGCCATGGAGGGACACAGGCTCTTTGGGCAATGCAGCTGTGCCTGCTGCCCAGAGGAGAGCCAAAAGGGTTTGCCAAGAGATGCAGGGATAGCAAGGCTGAGTTACAGCCACCTGAGAGTGCTGAGGGCTGGATTGTGTTCTTAGAAGGTCTTTGGAATGCTCTGGAGGTTGGAGCAGTTTCCTGAGACTAAGAAAGGCAAACATGGCATGACAGAGAGAAAGCTGAGCCAGGATCTTACAGGCAACTTCCATTCATCAAAAAAATGGGAAATCCACCAGCATATACTGAAAGTTCTTTTCACCTCAAGGGTGATCAACAATGGAACAAGCTCCCCAGAGAGGTGGTGAATATCCATCCTTGCAGATTATCCACTGGGCAGAATCCCTGGTAGTCTGCTCTAGCTGGACCTTGCTACAGGAACCACTGGGCATCTCTCTTAACCTGAACCATTCTGTGCTTCTGTGCTGTGCAGGGGCCCAGGCAGATAAAGCTTCACCATTTCACTTTGAGTTTTGACTTTTAAATAATTACCCTGATGGTCTGCAATGTGCTCTGTCATACTTGGACTCCATGCACATTTTTTTGCAGCAGAGTATTTATGTTTCATTCTAAAGCCCTTGTTGAACAAAGAGGATTAATGTTTGGGGATTGAATATTCTCCAGTTTAGCTGAACTCAGTGAATCTGTCTCTGAGCTGACAAAGCATTTGAGTGCCGAGTATTCTGGGACAGACAGAGTAATGAGAGCATGGAATCTTCTTTCTTTAATATTGCGGAAGTATTAAAGAATATAAATAGACAATGCAAAATCTTAACTGAATTATTAAAATAATTTGCTGTTGATGTGCACAACAAATATTACTCTCATGAAGTTTGGAAGCAATTTTAATGGAAGAAAAATTAATGAAGGCCATCAAGCTTTTTGACGTGAGAGTAATTTTATGAACAAGATGACATAAACTTCATTAGAGAAAACAAGCACAGAAAAGTTTTTATGCAGGAAAAAAAATTCCCCATATAGCATTTATAGTCATAAGACAAAAATGCAAAAAGTAGTAAGTTCTATCACCTTATAAATTGATTCTTCAAAGTCTGCACACTAGATCCTTCAGCCACCATTGAGCTGGGGATTAACAGAGACATTCAAACGACAGTGAGGGATCAAATACAGAATGGAGAATAAGCACAGCTGAACCTATGGCCAGCTGTGTTGTGACCGTTATTTAGAAATTATTTTGGACAGGATTTTTTATAAACTCACTACTGTAAATTTGGGGTTAACCAAGAGGTAATTCCTCTGTGGTCATTGTTATACAATTAACAGTTCCTTTGTTGACTACAGTGGGTTTAGAATGGAGTATTGTTATTGCATATATTTCAGGGCCAAAACAAATATATGAAGGTGCAGACCATTTTACACAAGGTGGTGTTTGAAAAGCAGATGTTTTACTTTTGTGATTAAGTTTTCTGTCAGTTTATGTGACTTGTTATGTGTTTTGGTTGTCTGATGCATAATTGTAGGGTGCAGATGAATATGTTCCCATTGGGAGACCCAAACTCACATACATGTAAGGCTTTCATTGGTTTAAAATTAGAGGAAAAGCTATTTTAAGTGTTTCTGTGACACAGCTATTTGGTTTATTTCTGCAGAGTTTGAATTGCTGGTCTTGGAGACATCAGTGGTTGCTGGTGACTGGCATTAAATGCTACCCTCAGGAAATGTCTTTTATTTTTTCTTCAAAGTGTAAGGAAGATGCGTAAGAAATAATAATTACAGAGGTTCAAAAGTGCATATTTTTTCCCAATATTAAGCCATGGGGGAACAATGGCTTCATACTCTGCACAAAAAATCAGCACTCAGATGGGTAGGAAACTTTGCTATTATCTCATCTGGTGCCAATCTTGCCTAGTTTTAAAGGCTTGCTCAACAAACAATACAACTAAGTTCTTGTATTGTCTCATTAGCTCTATCTTAAAATAATCCAGGGCTGTATGAGCTTGCCGGATTTAATTGTGCAGCAGCCACACATCCCCTTACAGAAACTTAGGAATTTCTGAGGCAGGGTTTCAAATTCAGACCATCACACCGACTTTTAAAAAAGGACTTGGATTCTGGTAGACTTGTAGGAATTTTGAGATCAGGAAATACAAAGTCCTGGGCCTCCCTGAACTAGATTTTCTTGTTAATTGAAATCGATAGTAAGAGCTACAATCTGCAGACTAAATATACTGTGGTGTTATAAACCTAATGGCCATCCAATTTTGCTAAGTAAAAAACTACAAATAAAAGGATAATTCACACAACTGCCAAGAGCCTCATAAAATGAGTAGCAGGGAAGCTGCAAGGAAGCCAGACCAATATTAGCCAGCACAAAAAAACAGGTTGGATGCTGAATCTTTTGAGGCTTGAGGAAAGCAGTTCCCAGACTCTTCCATAATCCTTCTTCACTCCCCGTGACTCTTCTGAAATTCTGCAAAAGAAAGAAAATATTATGGTAGTAAGCATGCATTTCCTTACATAGGAGATGCAGTTTTACCTGGTCTTTCAGTAAATAAATTATTTTTAATAAAACTAATTATTTTTAAATAAATTATTTTAAAATAATTAAATGATTTTTAATAGTTTAACTTCAAGACACTGTAATTGTGGTGGTTGGTCTCATCAACAGTGATAGGATTGAATTGGAAGCTCTATAATATTTCTCTGTACATTGAATTGAAGGTTCAATAGCATTAATGCAATATATCTGCAGAGATTAAATGCAACCTTTTATTATCCACAGGTGCTACAATATAATCTTTCAGAAGCGTGTGAGTGTTTGCAAAGCCCCTTCTTTCTTCAGCCGTTTCACTAATTATGACCATGCTGAATAAGCTTATGGCTGTTCTAGAGTTCATGTGGGAGTTAATTTTTGTGACTTGCTCTGTTTTGGATAGTTTGCATGTGAAAATACATAATTTTTGACATGTGGGAATTGGAAATTCTGATAATTTAAAACCAATTTCTATTGCTGATGATACAGAAAGGGGGCAGGTTGGTGCCTTGGGGCCTATGTCTGTTAATATTGACTGAAAAATATCTCTTGCAGTAGCACAAAGATGGCCCTGGATGGCCAGAACCTCCTGGAGGTCCAGGAGGCTTGACAGGTGTTTACTACTGAGTCTTTGACCTTTTAAGCCAAATAAAAGTTACAAAATTCTTAGAACTATGTACTTATAAAAGAAAAGTATAAAGGAGAGTTATTGTACACTCTGTGTGTGTGTGTTTGTGTGTCCCACCCTTAACATACCACATTATAATAACACACTCCTCAAACATCCATTCTTTTGTATGACCATTATCCATTAGGAAATGCCATGTAAAACTGATTTCTTTGTTCAGAAGTATCTCGCCTACTGACAACAATTAGAATTGCTTACAGGGCCTCAGTTGCAAATGCAAAACATTCAAAACTCAAACTAACTGGTTACATTAGAAAGCACATTTTGCTTTTCTTAAAGGGCTGATTGTGAGCTATTTGATGAGCTATTCATGAAAAGATCCTGGGGTTGTTGACATCAAACACTGGGATTTTGTTAGCAGTAAAAGAGGGAAAGTGCACCGTATGTGGGAAAGTAATTCCTTCACAAAATATGTGCTTGGAGGCTACTTAGGTCAAAAGAATTTATTTTTAATTCCATGGGCTGAAGAACACCCCACCATCTGCTTTTCCAGAAAAAGAGGGTTGGGTCTTTGGCCCCTTTCAGAGCCTTAAATGAGCAAAGCTGAAGGGATTTGCCCCAAAAAGCAAGGAGTGTGTGAGGCTCATGGCCATAGCTGTCTGCAGAAGTGAGCATGGGCCAAGGGAAGGTCCTGCTGCCCAGAGCCAGCCCGAGGGGTCCCTGAGGATGTGTCACATCCTTTGCCTCCTCTGGCAGTGCTGCCACAGAGCACAGCAGGAGGGATTGCAGGGATTTGTCAGCATGGGGAGGACGAGCATGAGCTCCTGCTGATATTTCCATCCAGGGCTGGCACTTTCAGGCCAGCAGTGACAAATTCTGCAGCTCTGGCTGCACAGTTGCTGTTGGCAGTGCTGTGACAGCCTCTGCCACCAAGCCAGAGCCTCTGCAGGCGTTCCCACGATGTGCTTGGCATTTGGTTTCATCTTGGCACAATGCTCCTTCTTCCTTGATGTATCTGTTCGAGGACAGCACATGGTCTGTCTTGTTCCGAGGACAGTACATGGTCTTCACAGTAAGTCTGTAAACTGCAGGCCAGGTTGTCCAATTCCCTAATAAAAGAAAAACTAAGATTAGGGTTCCTTGATTCCTTTTGGAATGTCATCAGATAGAGATTCTCATTTCATAGCTGAAACTGTACAAAAGTTATGTAAAACACTCCCAGAAAAATGGGACGTACTCAGCCCATGGAGGTCATTCCTAGCAGCAAGGCTGAGAGAACAAATCAGAGTCTAAAAGCAGAAATGGGTAAATGTGGCCAGGAAAACTCACTGAAGTGGCCACCAGTGCTTCCCCTTGCACTTTTGAGGTTCAGAATTCCAGTGGCTTCTAAAAAAAATGAGCCCATAGGAAATGCTCTATGGAAGGCACTACAAAGTTCCAATCTTTCTAGAGAAAGTCATATGATAGGAAATGATAATTTCAGTCCCTTTTTATTATGATTGTGGAAAGTGCTCTCAGCTTTCCACAAGTTTCTGCTCTGACCATCCCTGGTGATTCAGGCACATCCTCATCAACCTGGGGGCTGTGTCTTATGTCAGAAAGCAGAGCAACAAGCCACCTAAAGAAAAGTGGAAAGGACCATTTCAAGTGTTCCTAAGCACTCCTGCAGCAATAAAAGGGGATGGCATCAGTACATTGATACACCTGCCCCCAAGGGAAGCCAGCCCCAACACATAAGGGACTTGAGGGAGAAAATATAGATGAGAATTTGAAGCCTCAATTTGTTAAAGCATGGAAATAAAACTTTCTAATGCAGTGTAGAGTGAGTTAGAAGAAATCCCATCAAGGGAAAGATATGTCATGAAGGGGTAACTATGAAAAGTCCTCAGTCTCAGCCCAGCCTGGGCAGCAGCACTCTGGCACGCTCTGTCAAGCAGCAGCAGCCAGCAGGCCCAGGGGAGGCAGCCCAGCACAATTCACCCCATGCCCCCCACGGCAGCGTCCCTGGGGCTGCTGCACTGCAGAGCTGGAGGAGCACCCCCTGAGCCAGGCAAAAATGGACCCAAGTCTCAGGGTTTAGGAGGTGACATTTTCTTGAACTTGGCTTGAAGGAGAGCAGAAGGGCAACAACACCTCAGGTGTTCAATCACAAAACACCCCAAGGGCTCTCAGGTACAGGGACTCAACATCGTTGGCTTGGAGACAATGGAGGAATTTGTGGAATGCTCTGCAAGGAAGAAAGGGGCATTCCCAGCCACCTTTGTGTGTTTCCAAATATTATCCTCCCTCAGTCAATTTCATATCTCTCCAAAAACAAGGTTATGGCATTGCTGGTAACATCTTCACCTTGTCTGCTGAATAAATAAATAAATGGCAGGAAACTTAGGAAAAGGACTAGTCTTCAAAGTCCCCATAGGTCTGTGCAGGAATCAAGATCTGTGTCTCTCTAGAAAGACTGGTTGTTACAGACTAGTTTTGAAAGTGCTAAAAAAGGGACAGTGTTTTCATAAGAACACTTGAACCCAACTTCTCTTTAATACCCATTGAAGTACCTTGCCTCCAACACTTGTAAATGTGTTTAACATACCACTTGCAAAAGAACCGGATATTCCTCTGCTCACTGACCAGGTGAGGCCATGATCTCCAAGCAGTCCTGAGAGCTGCTTCAGCTGACAGCTTAGAGCAGCCCGTGTGCACTCCTCTGTAACCCTCCACAACAAAGTCATTTGGGGACAGGTTTGTACAAACTTCCAAGCCTTCCACCACTTTAGGTAAAGAGTTTAAATTAACAAGAATAATAAAGAATTTTATATTATCATAAAGAATTTCCATTTGCCACAATCTTTTCTTAAAATGAGCACAACTTCATAGTAGAGGTAGTGCCGTCTATTGATAAATTTATTTCAGTGGACAAACTTAGGACTTGAAGAAAACAAGTGACCAGAAGAAACCCAATCCAAATATGATACAAGCAACAATGAGAGAAGGAATTATCAATAGTGACATTTCTTTATTGTTAATATTCAATACTATCATCTTTCAACTTCTTAAACTTACTAAACTTCTTTGAACTAATCCTACATTTTTAAGAAATAATCTACTCCAAAGTGCTAACATAGCCTACGGTTCTGTACTAATTTAAATAATCCTAAAAACCTAATTTCTAGTTCAAATAAAAAATCCAGATGTCACAGATTTCACCAGGCTGAAGCAGATTTCTGGTGCCAGTACTCCACTCACTGCTGGTCAAATTCAGAAATGCAGCTCTGAATATGGGCCAGCTTCTTGTGGAGGTACTGGCACCTGCTCCTCATTTCAGAGTAGCTGGGGCTACCCTGTGAAGGAGAAAGCAAAAGAAAATCAGGGCATGCAAAC
>NW_024369274.1:4826-17604 GCF_014805655.1 Passer montanus | reverse complement strand
TATGTTTCCAATCCATAAAACACACATATAATTAGACACCAAGCACAGGGTAATATCAAACGCAGACACCCAAGCTTTGAGTCAGTGGCTCTGGGACTGACAGTTTCTACTTTCAAGCTCATGTGCATCAAGAGAATGTAGTCAGGTAACTCTGGGAATCTGGCCATTTCTATGTGGCCCATTTCTAGTTACTGATCGCTGACAATGTAGAGGTTTCCTTCATGAGCAGGTGGAGCACATTTAGAAATTATGTGTCCTCATTTCAAATGTCAAAGGAAAAAGAAACACAGCAGCTTCAGGAAGAGAAGAAACATAACTAAATTATAATCTCTTCCTATGCTGGAAAAACTTAACTAAATTACATATGACTGTGAAAATTCATCTGCAAAATATTTTTGTAAAGGAATGTATTAATGGAGTTGAGTGCACAAAGTTGGACTTTTGAGCTACATTCTTGCCTAAGGGCAAAGCGGAGTTAATGATAATATTTGATAGTGGACAGCAGTTACATCAATGACCTGGGAACGGAGGCATTTCTAACACAAAAAAGGAAACAAAGCCTCAAAAACAAACTCTAGACAAGTCAGAACTTACAAGAAGAAATACCCAAAGCACATCAGGTCCTAAGGAGGGCAAAACTCATTAATGCTTCAAGCCACTGATGGGAGTCAAACCTTCTTCATTCCCTTCTCCCTCAAATCAGCAGGTGTGAGGTTTATCAAGCTCATGATACAAATCCAAGATGAAGTGGCAATGAGAATAATAGATGCCACTTGCCAACACTCTCACACCAATGCTTCTGCACCTCCGGGCCTGAAGGTCTGGTTCTTATTGGATGACAAAAACTTTCTCCACATCAGAATCAATTCCTTCAAACCACCCTGAGATTAATACTGACAAGCAGTAAATTGTTAACAAGTTGAAATTCAGCAGCAGGACAGACAACAACTTGTGCCAAGGATGCTTACTAGGCCAGATACACCTCAGTAGTGTGCAGGATAATTTTGAAAAGTAAATTGCAGATGCCTTTCCACATTTTGGGAGGTCCTGGAGCAATGTGACCCGGGGCCCTGCCGCGCCTGCTCCAAAGGCCGCAGCTGCCCCAGAGCCCCAGAGCTGCAGGAGGCCTGGCTGCCCCTGCCAACATCACTGCCCTGACACAAGCTGCCAGCAATTTCCAGGGCTTTAGTCCACACACACACACTTCTCCCTCCTCTCCTGCAAATGCCATGAGGGGATGGAGCAGCACTGCTGCAGCTGAGCCTGTGCAGCTGCACTGCAGGAAGGGAGGGCCCGTCCGGGCCTCACCCACCTCGGTGTTCATCTCTGCTCTGAGCCTTGGAGGCCCAACAAAACCTGCTCAAACTCATCCTTTCAGCACAGCAAAGAGATGGACACTGCCCCCCACTGAGAGAGGCAAGAGGGTATTGCTATTTGAATCACCTCAAGTAGTCTGGTTGGTTGCTTGTTGCAGAGCATGTGGAGGCAATGGAAGTATTTTTTGTTCCTGCAGAAAAGCAGAATTTTGACATTCTTCATCAGGAAGTCATTAAAAGGTCAAAAGATCCCCATTGGACAGTCTTGAGAAAAGTCCTTCAGACCTTTCTTTTCACAATAAATTATTCAGAAGAAGCAGTAACATTTATTAATGGGGCACACACAACGTTTTCCACAGTATCCTGTCCTGGGGTTGAGAAAGAGGGAATGGCCACTTTATCCTACAGGTTGTTCATTCCCACAGTGTTAGCCCCAGCTATATATTTTCTCAAATATAAAGCATGAGGTATCATCTGCAGAGCCATTCAATTCTTGCAGCAACAGATGCAGCTTCACAAAAGACAACAGCTTGAGAGAGACCAACATCGAAGTTCTAACAAAAAATGAAGAAGAAAGCTGAGTTCTTCTCATGCCATATTTTTATCCCCACTTCCCTGACAATTCTAGGGGCCCAAACAAATCTTGTTCAAACTCAGCCATTCTTACCAATCTTTGGGCCACCTGAGCTTTAAATCTTGAGGAAAGAGCTGTTCGTGTCACATTCCACTTGCTTTTGTTGATTTTAGTGTTCAAACTATTACCTGGTATAGGAGAAGTATAAAAAGAAGTGTAAATATAGTAGTAAAAGTGGACAGAAATACCAATAGTCAGAGCATGTTCAATACAACTTGCCTTTGCTGTGAGCATTTAATTTCCGAAAGTGCATTTGCTCTCATGGCTCAGTCCACACAAAAGCTTCAGCCTAAACCCTACTTGAATCACAGAACAGATTTTCCTTCATCAGCTGGGCAGAATTTTGGTACTGGCTCCTGATAAAAGCTGCTCATGTGTTTATGGATTCAAGCAGAAATCCTTCAAAGGCATCCCAAGGTTTGCAGGTGCCATGTGCATGTCCAGAAGAACTGTGGGAAGACCATCTCAAAGCACCTGTCTCTACAAGCACATCAGCACTTGCAAGAGGCATCTGCATTCCTAGCACTTAGCAAGTCCTACTTCAAGTCTGGAGCTAAAATGCTTTGGGAGAAAGACACTCCCATTCAGGAGCTCCATCAAAACTTCCCCAAAAGGGAAGGTCCTGCACATTCACATCACAGCTTTTACACCACCAGCAAGTCTGCCAAAATTTACCATACAGTCCAGAAGGTTAAAAATGCACAAAATACCTTTGCAGATTTGCTGGAGTGTCTCTCTCAGAAGGTCCCAGAGATGTCGCTTGGCTGGTGTCGGTGGGGTTCTGAGATGGAGCTGATTTTCTCTATGGATGATCCAATAGTTCAAGTTAAAAAGCCTAAATATCAACTGTCAGTTCTTTCCATGCAAGGAAAACATACCTTCAGTTCAGGACTCAAAGAAACAGAATGAAGCTGAGTTGAGGGAGCTTTAGGCAGGATATCAGGAAAACATTCATGGCCCAGAGGGTGCTTGAGCACTGCAACAGGCCCGCCCAGGTCAGTGGTCACTGCAGAAAGGCTTCCAGAAATGTCTGGACAACACCCTTGGGCACAGGGTGTGATTCTCATGGTGTCCTGTGCAGCACCAGGATCCTGGCAGGTTGATGGGCCACCAACTCTATTCAAATGAAATACTGGCCTCTGCAGTTCCTGAATTTCTCTGCTCTGGAGTTTATCCCAGGAGCTTTTAAGTGCCATGACAAACCATTTCCCCCAGTCAAGGAACCCCTGGGAAGTTACTCCATGAAGCAGTTAAACAATGCATGGAAAAGACAGGGGAAGGAATAAAGCATGAGGAGCAGCAGCATTACAAAGTGTTATTCATTACCAGCTATTCTAGCAAAACAACAATGCCCAAAAGGTTTGAAGTTTGCTTTCTTTTTGTCACATGGACTTGCAGCTTGAGACCTCTGGATGAACTTGATGGAAAAACTTAACAGGGAGCATTTCCTAACTTGCTTATTACTGTCTAATTGAAACAGTGGAATAACAAGTGACAATTAGGAACAAAATATTAGTGTGGTGGGAAAATTGCTGACATCAACTCCACAAACTCACCTGCTGAAGGATCTTCCCAAGGGTGCCCTTGTCCTTTTGCATGACTCCATCTCTCTGCAAGCGAGCAAGTAACTCTGGCTTCTTGTAAGTCCTCAGAGCAAGCAAATGAATCACCCTGTCCCTGAAGGGCCGGCGATAAACAGCACTGCAAGGATTCTGTTCACTCTCTGCAGGCTTCATGCGCTTTGTTCTCCTTTTCCCAGGGGCAGGACATGAAGCATTTGCTTTGGCTCTTCTCACATCATCTTGTTTTCCCAAAGGAATGGAAAAAAGAAAAAGAAGTGTCAAATGGGAAGCTGGGAGAAGGCAAAAAAGTTGATTTTAAATGATGATGGAAATTCCAGGGAACAGAGCTGATCTTGAATATCCTTCAGTGATTCTGTTTCAACTCGGCATATTCACTGATTCTGTGACAAAGCCCAGTCCCAAACTGGTACTGAATGGATCATATTGCAAAGGCACCCTGTACCCTACCAGCAATCAGACACGTCCCACCTGAGATTCTCTGTGCCAGCCCAAAGCAGAAGTGGCCCCAAGTTCCACAATTGACTCACTACTGCCAGCCTTCACACCCAGCTACTGAATGTTAAATATTCCCTTAGGATTTACGTAGACCACCACCAAGAATCACACAAATCTTCATTCACATGTGAAACAGAATGCCTTGAATGAGAAATTTAGAAGTTTAGTTTTGTTACTCCAAAACACCACCATGGTGCTTCCTTAAAATGCTCTGCACTAGGCTAAGGCAGAGCAAGAGCTGCACTTGCAGGGGCAGGGATGTGCCTGCAGGCAGGTGACCACAGCCACTGCCAGGTGACAACCTGTTCTTCTCAGGGCAGCTGGCTGTACCTGGCTCAGCTCACTGCTGCAGGCAGCACCACGGAGTGCCTGCAAGGGGAATGTGCACCTGGTGTCTGCCTGGAGCCATTCTCCTTTGGGAAACAGCACTCAGAACAGATTAACAACAAATGGCAGCCCCTAAGCACATTGTGCTTTGTGGGAAGTGATGGAATCTGCTGGGAAGATGACATCAATGCCTTCCTTCCAATTTCCTTGAAAAGAACCCAACGCAGTATTGTGGCAACACTGACTTATTAATGACCAAGACAAAAAATTAAATCAAGCAGAGTTTCCCATATTGACCTTATGAAATTCTCTGTGTGACTTCCTCAAGGTCATTTTCTTTCAATTTCCAATTAAATTTAATGGATAATGGCAGTGCCTAGGTACTGCAAAATCAAAACATTAGCTACCAAGGCAGTGAAATTAGGTACATAGAGTGGGGTCCAAACGATGACATCCATGCTTCAAATTCCAGCCCATCAAGCAGTATGGGAACAAGGAAGGACTGGCAGGCTTTCTCAGGGGAAAACAAACCAGTGCCTGAATGCACTGACAAGAGACTGCAAGGCTGACCTGTAGCCAAACCACCTGCAGCTGAGAGCTCTGAACACAAGAGATCCCCTCTCCCAAGAATATGCTGCAAAAATGAATTGCGAAGTTGAAAATCTTACAGACGTTGAGCAAAATATGAAAGGCAACCATACCTCCAAGTGGGTTATACAATTTGACATCCTGTGCACTTCCATTGTGCGACGCCTCTCTGGCATTTGGCTAAAAGGAAGAAGAAATTTTCTGTAAAATCTTCAGCCTACTCTCCATTAATGTTGATTAACTAGGCCCTTCATTTTAAACAAGAGCTGCACTTGCAAAGGTTTGCTGTCCCATCACTCAAAAGGGCTGCTCTGACACAGTTCTCCCTCTGAAAGCAGCCAGCTACAAAAATGCCCTGAGAGAGCAACCCTCACTTAGCCTCTAATGCAGCCAAGCCTTCTAGTAGCAAGTCATCCTTTCCCAGTTGCTGGAATTTATAGGCACAGGCTTCCCTTGAAATCAAGTGCCTGAGTACAATTGAACTGGTCAGTGCTCAGCTAATAATCCAGGTGAGAGTGGTTCACAAAAAGATTGAGAATTCAGGGCAGGACCCAGCACTGGATTTATCTGGCACTATGGAAGTACATCCTGAAGTCAGCTCCAAGAAGAATTTCACCTGCATAAGGTGAATTTTGACTCTCAAGAGGCATGAAAACCCTTTCTCTTTTCCTCAGCTCGGTGCAATTCTGCATAGTTGTGAAGTGGAAAGAGTTTCTCCTTAGTAAGTCAGATATACCAAAATTGGGGTTACTTGGCTGATCTCATAATTTAGTACAAATTGTGTCATATTCTGGTGGAGTTTAAAAATCTCTAAAATGTTTTCAGCCTAAGTACAGTTTCTCCTTGGCAAGACAGATATACCAAAATTGGGGTTACTTGGCTGATCTAATCATTTAGTACAAATTGTGTCACATTCCAGTGGAGTTTAAAAATCTCTAAAATGTTTTTCAGCCTAAGTACATTTTTTAACAAAAACAACTGCTGCCATCCAACTGCTTCATTCTGAAGGCACAATTGGCTGAGATAAAATCTAAGAAGGTATGATAAATGGACTGGAAAATGTGGACTAATTATCATGAGAAAGGAGACATCAATCCCAAATAGAAGATAGAATATTATTTAGTGGAACTGAAATTTAGAACCAATGAAAGTTAATTTCTGTGTTTGCTAAAACTGTATCAAAGAGTGGAAAAGCATTGAAAATGATGTGCATGTGGCTGGAGTTCTCCACTAGGCATCACAGCTGGGAATATACTAATACCTCCTCCTAATACTAGAAAATACTGTTAGAGAGTTTCCTTTACCCTGACATGCTCAGTGAGTGCAGTACAACGTGGAACAATGAGAAATCCACGCATTGTGGCCAAGAGCCATGCCCAGGCATGAATTTCCCAAGTGTCCCAGCATGGAGAACATGTGACTTTCACTGGCGCCTCCTCAGTGTCATCCCTGAGTGCCACATCCATCAGAGAACCTCCCACTTCCACTGGCACCTCCTGCGGGTCATCCCTGTGAGTGGCTTCTACCCAGGCAGCTGCCTCCAAGGGGCCCTGGAGCAGCCGTTGGGGCCCCAGCCCTGCCCAACAGGTCCCGCGGGCTCAGCAGCACCTGAATCCAACACCATGGCCAAGCCCCCACCTGTCCCGCTCTGCCTCGGCTGCTCCCTCTGCCACAGACACTGATCCTGCTGCAAAGTCTGCAAAACGCAAAATCCTTCTTAGCAAAATGTGTTCCTGGATGTTTGGCCTTGGTGGCTTTCAAGGCTCATCAAGAAGAACCAAGATTACCCCCATGAAACAAGAAGCAGCCACCAAGCTCAAAGGAATGGCCAGGCCTTTGAAAGGCAGGTTACTTGTTGGCTCAGTTGCCTTGGTGAGGTGTAGGGCGTGACAGCCTTCAGTGACCTCAGACACAGGAGAGGTTAGCAAGGCTTGGGAGGAAGGATGCACCTCTGATGGTGGACACAAAGAATGCAGGATTTATGGGCACAAGGACATTTGGAAAAACCCCTGAGAAAAGGAACAAACTGATAAAGCCAACACAGCAACTGTGCTGAATCAGCTGTGACAGGGTAAAAGGCCATTCCAGATGGGGCAGACCATGGCCACCCACTCAAGAAACCTCTCACTGTCAATAAGGGAGAGACTGAGCATGCAGACTATTGGGCATGAGAAGTGAGAGGAAATTACTCAACAGCAGACACAATACTAGTTACAAAGAGAACTAGGAGACTTTCAATCAATGAACACTAATTCCTTTCTTTGTTCAATTGTATAAATACTAAGACACTCTGATTCTTGTGGTGCTGGCTTTGTGAATTTGCCCCTGAGCCCCCCCTTTCTGCCCAGAACTGTAAATAATTACCTCCAGTCAGTGTGTGGATTGGCCTCTTGAACAATGTGTGCTGGAACCACCAAGGCTGGAACAACACTCGCTGTCGCTCTGACACCTCCGCTCTGGCTGCAGCCGCCGAAGGGTCTGAGCGGTCCTGCCGTGTGCTGGTGACAATGACCATGTGTCCTTGGAAACGGGGTGTTCCATGTTCCAGGCTGGGCGGGATGTCACTGAGGAGTGGGACGCGACACAGTCGGGGCAGAGGGAATTCACAATGGGCACAGGTGGGGAATGCCCTGCCCTGGCCCATGACTGACTCAGCCCATTTCCAAGTGCAGAAAGGGGCACTCCACCAACCCCAGGTGCTGCAGCTGTGCAAACCAGGCCTAGTGAAGGGTTTCTGCACTAAAGTGCTGCACTTGGCTCTCTCGGAGACAAAGAAACAGCTTAACACCTCTAACCAGGGCAGCAAGGTGCAGCCCTCCCAGCACTGGGCGCTCCTCTCGTGGGCTCGTCAGTCTGTGAGGCTTCCAGCACGTACACGGTCACTCAAACATCATCTCTTTGACAAAACCCCCCGACCTTTCCTCATCCCAGTCTCCTAAAAGGAAACAAGCCAGCAGCATGCCCAGGCCCCCACCGCCTCTGCAAGAGGAGCTGACATGGAACAGCCAGCTGTGGCTCTGATCACAATTACAGGCTGACATTTGTGCTGACTGCAAGTGACCATTGAAGTTATTGACATATATAGAAAAACATTTTATTCTCAACTTATGATGGTTTTATTGTAATTTCTCCTATACCAAGATTATTCCTGATTTCAGTCAGCTGGCACCAAAAATAAAAGCCAGCAGTAAGTTGTTACAGGGAGAAGTAATAAAGCATGTTGTTTACAATGTGTTGAATATTACCATCCAAAGCTAATTTTCAATCATATCTTGTGTCAGTTTTGAAGTCCATGTCTATATCTACCCCTGTCTGATCTCCTGGCTTCCACTCTCACAAGGACAGGGTAGTGTGGGGACGCAAAGGGAGGAAGCAATTTGTCAAACACCAGAGCCCAGATCTGTAAATGAACTGAGTGCCTTTTTGGGAATGACTGGTTTGTGTTGATTATGGAGCCCCAGTTAGGGACTGTTGGAAAAGCCTTTGTATGAACCATGAAAGGAACCCATGGAGCTTGTTACACTGGACTCTGGATTGTCCAACAGCCTTTCCATATCTTTTAAACGTTATTGATGACAACCCCTCCTCTGAAGTTATCAGATTTTATGAAAACCTTTGCACTGTTCATCCATGAGTGCCTTTGCCCTGCACATTAGCCCCATATTTAGCTCAAAGAATGGGAACAAAGAAGGAACCCTGTGGTAGTTTGGGCGTATTTCTCAAGAAATAACTAAACAATGTACTCAAGGCATGGTCAATGCACCTCAGGGCAGGAACCACCATGGTCCTGATTGATAAAATATACTTGAAAATAAATGGGAAAAAAAGTATCAGTTTATGTGCCGCACATGGTTATGTCTGGTTCAGCACAAAAAGAGGTCACTGGTTATCACTGAACAGAACCTTAAAGTAACAGGTGATACTCCTGGAACAAAAGACATGGTGCTAAAGACAGATACTGCCTTGAACCCTGAGTAAAGGTTACAAATTGCTGGATTTGTTACCAGAATGCTGGTTGATTTGATATCCAGCAATCTGGCATATCATCAGTCAGAAAAAGGAATGTAAGAATGGGAGAAGACTAGAAGTCCCCACTCTAGGTGGGACTGGCTTTCCTCATGGCTACCAGACCTTTAAAGGCTTACAGAAGTATTTCTAACCTGTGCTGGAATTATTGCTGTTTGCATTTTTTTTCTGTGTGTAGTGGAACTCTGAAAGCTCTGAAACCCTCTATGCCCCAAGCCAAGCCAGAGCAAGACAGTTTCTTCAAGAACACATTCTGCAGCTCAGATAACCAAGATGAAAATGACTACTATATGGAAGACCACAATGAAAGGTCAACAGAAGTTCAAAAGCTCAGTGAACACCCAGGGTCTCTAAAGATCTCCAACTAGACCCTCAGAAACTAAATGTGCAGACTCCAGCAATTTATACATTTTTAATGATTTCTGAGAAACAGAATGCCTGTGTACTGCATACTCCAGTAAAGCACAGCAAGCTCACCCCAAAGTGTGTGTGTCCCTGCAGTGCCTGTGTGCCAGCAGCAGGTGTCACTTGGGGTCTGCCCGGTGTCTGCGTCTCTTGTCCTTGCTGCACATGTGCCTACAGCGACATGTGGGTCACCTTCCTGCCAGTTCAGCATGTGCAGAACTGTACTTAAGTGCTACTTCTGTTCAAAGTTTTCTGGAGGCAAAAAGGGAGCTGGGGCAGGGGCAGAGGGGCTGATGTCAGTAAGTGAGAGGTTGTCCTCAAGTCCCTTTTGCTGGAGCAGATGCCATGGGGGTCTGTCACCCAGAGCAAGAGCCAGGACCCGCAGGAAGGACCCTGTGTCCTGGATCCGGCCAGGAGGGTGATCTTTGCAGCAGCTCGGAGGAGCACAGCCAGGGCCTTGGGGTAACTGGATACTACCTGCCATGTGGCAGGGGCAAATGGAAGGGTTTGTTCTTCCTCCACCTGTGTGCTGTAAGTCACGGGCTGTGCCAAGTTCTGTGTGGAGAACGATCACGTGTGACTCGTTTGCCTCTTGTACACTCTCCTTTTAGTGTTGTTATTACCGTCTGTGTTCTTTTTTCACTGCTACTTCTAGTAAATTGTTCTTATCTCAACCCGTGATCTTTACCTATTTGTGCTCTTCTCTCCATCCTGCCACAGGGAAAGTGGTGGGGAAGTCAGTGAGGGGCACGTGCTCTGAGGGGTATCAGTGTGAGCACTCAACTAGGGAATACCATTCCTACACTGCAACAATGTGGAAAACTCAGTTTCCTAAGGTACTTTCCTTGGCTAGTCCTACAGGAAAATCAGCCTGCTGAAAGGCAACCGCTGTCATTGAACTGAAAGCCTGCTAGGTAACACTTGTTTTAAAGTACAGATTTAATAAAGTTACACAAGAAGAAAAAAATTAAATACTGCCAAATAGCCACTGTAATAACATTTTCAATTATTTTAAAATCTAAGATGGGAGAAACTCCTGTGAACTTTTTCCAATCCCACATTGACAAAGAATTCTATAAAGCAAATTACAACTGGATATTTTCAGGCCCTAAAAAAAGTTAAGCAAAAAGCAGAAAGAGTTACATTTCAGCTGCATTTCCAAAGCAGATGGTTGACTTTAATGCTTAAGGCTACAGAAGGGGAAACAGAAGAATCTGTGTGTTGAAAAAAAACCCAACGCATAATGGAACTGTGCCAATGCATTGTGTTCCTCCCTGAAATGAAAATTCTCATATTCAAAATATCATTGAAAGTTGAGGCCAAAATTTCAGGCGACTTGATGTCAATCAGCTGTGTTGAAACTTTGAAGAGAACATTGCTGGTCTGGCTTCAGTGTAATTGGGTCTGAAATGGCTCAGATTGTACAATCAAGACTCCAAAAGTGTATAGTTTGTAAAAGAGACAACTGTAACACAGCTCACAATGTAGTGCTAAGAGCCATAAAATCTGGAGGTATTCCAAGGGAATAGTGCCTGATGGATTTCACTCAATTTCCCAGAAAATGGGGGTATAAATCCCTCCTAGTTGTGGTGGATACCTTTTCCAGGTGGCCGGAAGACTTCCCTTGTCATACCAACCAGTCTAGGGAAGTGGCTAAATACTGTTGAATCAAATAATACCTAGATTTGGGGTATTTTGACCTTTGGGAATGTCATCAGATAGAGGTTCCCACTTTCTTGCAGAAGGGGTACAAGAGGTTAGGAAAGCCTTGGGAATAGCTTGGGATCTTCATGCTCCTTACAGGCCCCAAGCTAGCGGCAAAGGAGAGAGAATGAATTACACAATCCAATTGAACTTGGGTAAAATATGTCAGGAACCTCCTTGACATGGATCCAAGCCTTACCTGTGGCTCTGCTTTGAATTAGGATTCAGACATGGGGCACCAGCAAAATCTGGCCCTGTAAGCTGCTGTATGGTTGACCCTACCAAGTACCACACATTTCAGGAAACACACATGTATAAGGAGAGGTTGATTTGAATAATTACCTCATTTCTCCTAGCAAAACTTTACAGGACTTACAGTGAGCAGTGGCGATCTCCAGACCAACAGGACTGGACATAGCAGTGAACAAGTTCCAACAAAGAGCTTGGGTGTACTTGAAAGGCTGGGGAAACTGCTCTGCTTCAGCCAAAGTAGGACCTTCCCAAGTTCTGTAGACAATATTGTTGCATTGAAACAGTCAGGGTAAAATCGTGAATACATATTCCAGAATCAAAAGCCTCTTAGCTCAAAACAACATCTCCTTGGGATTTGAAGAAAAATGGACCAAGCTTACTTCATGGTTACCCAGCTGGACTGGGTAAAACATCGGTCTGTAGCTGTTGTAATGTCTTATCCTGTAAGATGAAATTATAGCTATTAAGAAACTAGTTCCCATAAGGAACTTTGTCTCAAGAAAAGGGGGCACTTGATAAGGACCATAGAACAGAGCAGCACAGCCTTGAAGAAGTGGATGAAGGATGTAACTTCTTTGGCACACAGAAGTCATGCAAAACACAAGCAGGATGCCAGCTCATTTTTGCAAGGCTGACAAAGCAGAAGTTACTGTGCAAAAAATGATACTGTGCTTAGTGCAAAGTGGGGGTGAGGAACAGCCACCTAAAAAGGACATCAGATGTTGAAGACAGACCCCAAAGAATCATATGAGGACTATTGAGACGGCTTCCAGCCGGGCTGTGCCTGGTGGGCTACCTTGGCCAGGATAGCTCAGTGGTTCTCATGTATTTTTTATCTAAGTATTTACAAAAGAACAATTTTTTAAAAATTGTATAAATGCTGGACATAAAATGCAAATGCAAATGCAAATGAAAAAAAAAAACAAAAAAAAAACAAAAAAACACCAAAACAACCCAAACAAAAAAAAAAACAAAAAAAACCCAAAACCACCCCAAAAAAAAAAAAAACAAAAAAAACCCACCAAAAAACAAAACAAAACAAAAAACTTCACCTTTCTCCCAAAAACCTTAAAAAAACCCCATGTACTCTATAAAACCAGATAATTCAACTACAGAATAAAAAAAGAATACAAAAAGTTCCAGAAGATAAAACTTGTACCACAGTGCTGCACAGAATGATATTATTTCAAGCTTTTTGCACTTCAGGGGCAGTATCATTCTTTGAACTGCAATGCTCTGAGCATGTTCTGCTTACCATGGCAGCTTTCTGCTCTCCCCTGGTGCAGATCATTGTCAGAACCCAGGGCACAGGGAATATTTCTCTGCCTGTCCTCAGGAGTCCTGATCCCCAGGAGAACACTGCTTTTAACCTTTGTCCATGGAGAAAGCTTCCAAGACTTTGGGATGAATTGGAATCTATGAGTGTGTGAAATAGATAGTTGCGTAGT
>NW_024369274.1:1093-2904 GCF_014805655.1 Passer montanus | reverse complement strand
CAGATTTCCTTTGTTCAGGGGCCTACATGCTGTCCTTGTCACCTCAGGGGTGACAGCTGCCGGCATGGAGGCCTGGCCTTGTCATTGTGCAGATGAAAGAACTGCTGCCAAAACAAAAGGCAGAGAGAATTCCTTCCTGGGTTTGGAGCCCCCTGGACAGGACCCATTCTACTGAGCAAGCAAGGCTGAACAGCCCAGAGCCCTAAACACAGCTGCAAAGTGTCCTTGTGCCCATCACCCTCGATCCAGCAGGGCTGCAGAGAGGACAAACTCTGACCTTTAAACCAAAAGGGACAAAACCTTGTACAGGGCCTGGCCTGGAAGGCCTGGATGTGATGGCCTCTCCCAGGGAGAGAGACCAGAGGCCCTGTGAGTAGAGACCAGGACTGTTCCCAGGAAACCATGGCAAGGTGTCAGGAGCAGGCATTAGAGACAGGGCCAGGGAGATGTGATGCAGGTGGCTGAGGGAGAGCATCATGGAGATGTAGAAATTGAAACTAGGAAACAGGATTTCCTTTGTTCTCTGCCAACATGTGCCTGCATGGATGGAAGGCCTGCTGTGTCATAACAGTGTTAGAAATGAACTTTTAGATACCATTAAATGGAGAGACAAAGTAGTGGAGGCAAAAGAAATCTGTTTATTAGTAACAATTCACCTGAGCTGCAGGTATGCCCTCTTTCTCCCAAGAGCCAAACACACACACCCTCCAAAAAAGGACTACATTTTATCCCCTTTCCTGGCCAGGGGCGATCCCTGTCCCCTTTCCCATTGCCTAGGTACTTGGGAATTTCTATTCTCTCCTAATCACCTACTTTGCTGTCCCCACTCCTCTGATCCTACTTCCTTTTTGGTCAGGTCTTTAACCTGGCTGCTTTCCCAGCTCACAGCAACACCCAACAAATTAACTGGAGCAATTCCAAACCAGAAGATACAACACACAGAATGAGCGACTTTCATTTTTTTAGCTAATAACCTTTTGGGTTCAGCAAAATATTACCTCATCTCTGACAACAGGGTAGAGGACTCTGATGTCACCAACCTCTGGATGGTGACATCAGGCATTGCTGGATTGTGACCTCACCTTCTCTCCCTGCTTATCTGGGTTCCAAGGAGTTTCAATGCCTTTTGTGCTGTCACAGGGGTTGGAGGCTGGTGTCAGAGAGCAGTGGGCTGTGACATCACAGGGGGATGCATTGTGACATTGTGCCCCTCAATTCCAAGGAATACTTTTGAAAACTACCTCCCAAAGTGAATCTTTCTCCAAGCAGATGGACTGGCAAAACCCATGTACGATCAAGTGATAAGACAGAGTTTGTACTCTCACAAATTTGGTTTTTTTCCTCACACCTCTGAAAACCTCTAATTTTTTTGGATTTTCTTTCTTCTTTAGAATCTGTGAGCAGAAGACAGGAATACTTTTGCCTGTTGGAAAAATGCCATAGCAACGTGCTATTGACTAGATATTCTCTTGTCTTTACCATAAAGAAAAAGACACTGAACAAACTGAAACATCAGGGATTTTGTGGGAGCAGATAGGAGAGACAAAATCTGTTTCATTCTTTAAGTTGTCTGGAATAATTCTGCAAGTTTGCAAAGTGCACAGAGATGCAGTCACTAGAATGAGGCCGTTACTCTCATCTGTCATCCCTAAGCCTTTGCCTCAATTTTCAGACAGTTTGTAAGTGAAGGATACATGCAAGATTTGTCTAATTAGTAAAGGTAAAGATTCACTTAGGGTTTGATGTGTGGGGATCTCTGCAGTCCCAGAAGGCATGCTGAGACCAATTTCTTTGGTTTCATTCCCTCACAG
>NW_024369274.1:0-558 GCF_014805655.1 Passer montanus | reverse complement strand
GGGAGCGGGGCAGCTGCCAGCAGTTTTAAATTGAGATGTGATGATCGTTTTTCACTTAGGCTCTGTCACCTTTGGCTTAGATACAAGAGGCTTTCCTTCTTTTTCATAATGCGTATGTCGTGGGTCAAATTTCCTTCTTCCTTTATATAGAAACCTTCCTAGAGTTGAGATGGAGCTGTGGGAGAACCAATGCAATTTTGAATTGCCACCACAGTTGCTTCTATTGACAATTTACTAATGTTTGTGACTTGTCTGCATTCTCATCACAAGTGACATGTTGAGAGACCAAATATGAGTCAAAGAACTTCATTTTATTTTTTTAAATGAAAAACAAAAAAAGAGGTGTAGGAAAACTCCTTTGGATGTCTAAATTTTCTCAACATAAATTTCTACATATTTGAAATCATGTTACCCTTCCCAGCTCTGCCTTGGGAGGTTTTAGAATTATTATGATCTGGCTACATTTTTCAGATTTCGTAATAAGGAACGAAAGAATCCTAACAGAAAACAAAAAATATCCCATGAGGACTGGTTCCCTTCACCTTCCCCAACTCTTTT
>NW_024369273.1:0-884 GCF_014805655.1 Passer montanus | reverse complement strand
GCAGCCGCGATCTCCTTTGGGCTCCACTCCACCTCATCTCCGCTCGGGCTGGTTCCCCCTGGCTCTGCGCCAGCACCCGCAGCCAGCGGGAGCATGTCCCACACCACTTGTGCTCTTGTGCGCTTGCAAAAAGTGAAAAAGCCCTCCTAGCTCCAGCTTTTGGGTTTCACGTTACTGATGCACATCCGCCGCCGTTACCACTGGTATTGTGTTTATTGCTGCCACGTATTTGGCTCTCGCATATTCGGCCCCCGCGTCTCGCTTTGGCTGGCCCGGCCCCGGCAATCTGTGCGCGTTCCCCACGGAGAGCTGCCGTGCAAGTTTTTGTCACCGTGCGTGTCACTGGACGCGCGGTGTGTGTAACCACCGCCGGCACCGAGCACGCTGCCTCCACAGCGCTCGGTCCGCTCCGCCGCCGCACCGAGCATGCCGCCGCTACCACACGCGTTTTCGCCGCCGCGTCTGCCTCGGGCTCTCCCGCGGTGCGCGTAACCGCCCTCCTGGTCCCGAACTTACGCCACTCTGTTAATTCATGTACTGTATAAGGATTTTGAGAAACTCCTTGTCCATACCCGTAAGCTAACAACTGTGGGAGCTCTTGCTGCAAGTCTATGTCCTTAACCTGACGCTTTTTTAAAAAGCAAGTAAATAGATCATATGCTGCTTGCCTTTCCATTTCCATTTTTGAGAACGTCGACGTTTTTGCAGCCCTTCAAGGTCTCGGCAGCACGTATCGGCCGGGCTCTTCTATAAGGTCACCCAGGGCGCGGCACTTTTCGCTTTTTCAGCAGTGCTTATTTGCCGTCCTTGCTGCTGTAGGACCCGAACTCGTTCACCGACCCACCGTGGTTGCCGTTACCGATATCACGTCCGGGGTCACCATT
>NW_024369272.1:0-851 GCF_014805655.1 Passer montanus | reverse complement strand
GTCTCTGCCCATGGCAGGGGGTAGAACTTGATAAGTTGAGAGATTCCATGATTCCCAAGCCATTCCATGATCCTGTGGCTGTGTCAGCCTGGTGTGTGCCTGTTCCAGGCTGCAGGGAAGCAGTTTGCTGAGCTCACTGCTCCCCAGGAGGTGCCAGCAAAGCCTGGCTTAGCCCGGGGTGAGACCAGCCCAGGTGGGCAGCAGCTTTGCAAAGCCCAGTTCCCTGGATTTAGGGAGCCCCTGGGTTCATCCTGTCAGGGCTGGCTGGTTTGTGGAGGTGGAGAAGCTTCCAGGAGCCTTGGGACATCTGTCAGGGTGGAATAACTCCTGTGTTAGCCCTGGGATCTTGATTGCCTCCCCTGAGGTGTTTAATTGTTTAATTGGTCTGTCTTTGGATGAAACAGCATCTCTGGTACCCCACAGCTCCAGGATGTCTGGGAAGCCCCAGCCCTGTGCAGGCACATCCACTGCATTCCTCTCCATCCCAGCAGAGTATCCTGGTGCTCCAGACTCACCCAGGGGAGTGGGGCTCTTCCTTTGGGCACCATCCTGTGATGCTGCATAGAATCCTGGAATATCCTGAGCTGGAAGGGATCCACGAGTCATCCAGTCCAGCTCCTGGCCCTGCACAGACCCCCCAACAGCCCCACCCTGTGCCTGAGAGCGCTGTGCAGCACCTCCTGGAGCAGGGATGCAGCAGAGCCATGTGGGAAAGCTGTTTTGGTCCATCAAGGGCTGGTTTTGATACAGATCTGTTAAAAAAATCCACTGGGGATGGGCATTTCAGCCAGCTCTGCTGCAGGGTGGGCTCAGGTCATGAAATCATGGAATCATGGAATGGTTTGGATGGG
>NW_024369271.1:0-884 GCF_014805655.1 Passer montanus | reverse complement strand
GAGGGATTTGGGGAGATTTTGGGATTTTTGGGGATTTTTTTGACGATTTTTTGGGGATTTTTGGGTGATTTTTTAGCAATTTTTTTGGGATTTTTAGGGATTTTTTAGATGTTTTTGGGGATTTTGGGGGGTTTTTTGAGGGATTGTTTGGGAATTTTGGGTTTTTTTGATGAGTTTTTGGATGATTTTTTTGGGATTTTTGGGGAATTTTTGGATGATTTTTTGGGAATTTTGGGGATTTTTGGGTGATTTTTTGGGAATTTTCTGGGATTCTTGGGGGGCATTTGGGAAGGATTTGGGAGCAGTTTCAGAGAGATTTGGGACATTCAGGGAGGTTTGAGGAGTGGACACAGCAGTTCAAGAGGACAGGTGAGAGAATTTGGGAATTTTTGGGGTTTTTTGGGATTTTTTGTGAATTTTTAGGAATTTTTTAGGTGTTTTTTGGTGATTTTAGGCGATTTTTTGGCGATTTTTTGGAGATTTTTTGGGATGATTTTTAAGGTTTTTTGAGCGATTGTTGGGGAATTTTGGGATTTTTTGGATGATTTTTTGGATGATTTGGGGGGAATTGTGGATGATTTTGGGGGAATTCTGGAGGATTTTTGGGCAATTTAGGGTGATTTTTTGGGAGTTTCGAGGATTTTTTGGGATTTTTGGGGGATTTTCTGGGGATTTTTTGGGAGATCTTAGGGGAGGATTCAGGGAGGTTTGAGGAGTGGACACGGCAGTTCAAGAGAACAGGTGAGAGAGTTTGGGGATTTTTTGGGTAATTTTGAGAATTTTTCGGGATATTTTGGGGATTTTTTGGGATTTTAGGATGGTTTGGGGCAGTTTGGAGGGATTTGGGGTTTGGGTTGGCCCCGACTGCCCCCGCTGCGCCGGCG
>NW_024369270.1:0-885 GCF_014805655.1 Passer montanus | reverse complement strand
CGAAAATTCCCAAATTTCGCTCCCAGCATTCCCAAAATCCCCAAGAATTCCCAAAATTCCCAAAAATACAACCCCAGAGTTCCCAAAATTCCTCTCTAAAACCACCAACAATCCTCTCCAAAATTCCCAAAATCAACTTCGAAAGCCCCAAATTCCTTCTGAAAACCCTCAAAAATCGGCCCCAAACCCCCAAATTTCACTCCAAAATTCCCAAATTTCGCTCTCAGCATTCCCAAAATCCCCAAAATCCAATCCCAGAATTCCCAAAATCCTCTCTAAAACCTCCAGAGCTCCTCTCCAAAATCCCCAAACTCCTCTCTACAACAACCAAAAAACCCCCCGAAAACACCAAAATTTTCGCCCCAAACCCCCAAAAATCTGCCCCAAAACCCCCAAATTTCACCCGAAAATTCCCAAATTTCGCTCTCAGCATTCCCAAAAATTCCCAAAATTCCCAAAATTCCAATCCCAAAATTCCCAAATTCCATCCCAAACCCCAACAATCCTCTCCAAAATCGACTTCGAAACCCCAAATTCCTTCCGAAAAGCCTCAAAAATCCCCCTGGAAACCCAAATTTTCGCCCCAAACCCCCCAAATTTCACCCGAAAATTCCCAAATTTCACTCTCAGCATTCCCAAAATTCCCAAGAATTCCCAAAATCCCCAAAAATGCAATCCCAGAGTTCCCAGAATTCCTTCCCAAACCCCAACAATCCTCTCCAAAATTGACTTTGAAACCCCAAATTCCTTCCCCAAAACCCCAAAAATCCCCCCAAACCCCCCAAATTTCACTCCAAAATCCCCAAATTTTGCTTTCAGCATCCCAAAATTTCCAAGAATTCCCAAAAATCCCCAAAAATCCAATCCCAGAGTTCCCAAAATTCC
>NW_024369269.1:0-885 GCF_014805655.1 Passer montanus | reverse complement strand
GTTTGGGAGCACCTAGAGAGGGTTTGGTGTCACCTAGACCAGGTTTGGTGTCACCTCAGTGCCCTTGTGTCCCCTCCTGCTGTCCCCACCTGTCCCCTGGGGCTGCCCCTGTCCCCTCCTGATGTCCCCAATGTCCCCGGGTCTGACATGTCCCCAGTGTCCCCGTGTCTGACATGTCCCCAGTGTCCCCAATGTCCCCAATGGCTGACATGTCCCCAGTGTCCCCAATGGCCCCAGTGTCCCCGATGTCCCCAATGTCCCCCATGGCTGACATGTCCCCGATGTCCCCTCTGTCCCCAATGTCCCCGATGTCCCCAATGTCCCCCATGGCTGACATGTCCCCGATGTCCCCTCTGTCCCCAATGTCCCCGATGTCCCCAATGTCCCCCCTGTCTGACATGTCCCCAATGTCCCCTGTGTCCCCAGAACGGCATTGTCCCCTCTGTCCCCACTGTCCCTGATGTCCCTGTGATGTCCCCCCTGTCTGACATGTCCCCAATGTCCCCTGTGTCCCCAGAACGGCATTGTCCCCTCTGTCCCCACTGTCCCTGATGTCCCTGTGATGTCCCCCCTGTCTGACATGTCCCCAATGTCCCCTGTGTCCCCAGAACGGCATTGTCCCCTCTGTCCCCACTGTCCCTGATGTCCCTGTGATGTCCCCCCTGTCTGACATGTCCCCAATGTCCCCTGTGTCCCCAGAACGGCATTGTCCCCTCTGTCCCCACTGTCCCTGATGTCCCTGTGATGTCCCCCCTGTCTGACATGTCCCCAATGTCCCCTGTGTCCCCAGAACGGCATTGTCCCCAGTGTCCCTGATGTCCCTGTGATGTCCCTGTGTCTGACATGTCTCCATGTTCCTGGTGTCCCCAATGTCCCCAGTGTCCC
>NW_024369268.1:0-907 GCF_014805655.1 Passer montanus | reverse complement strand
AGAGGGAAGGCTAGATAGCCTTCACATCCTCCCTCCTCAGTACAGGGGAGAGTCAAACCCCTGCCTTGCAGTGGCCCACAAACCACGTGGGAATGAAGATGGCTTGATCACTTTCTGCATCTCTAACCTTATTCCACTGAACATGCAAGGGTACGCATTTCCTGGCATTTATATCAAGCCATGGTCTAGCCCAGAAGAACTGATGGGCTCAGTCTTATGATGTTGGTCAGATAAATGATCTAAAGGTCCTTCCAGCCTCAGCTTTTATGAGTCTATTATACCACACTCGTCACAATCATAGACCTAAAATATGTGAGTGCCCTACCACTGATAGATGTACTGAATGTTTTTATAACCTTGCACAAAGCATTTTGACTGCAGACAATTTGTGATTTTATTCCCCCTTAGTTCTGTTTCCATCAAATCAACTTTAGTTTGACAAAATAGTTCTATTTATGTTGAAGGTCACCCCTTCATAAGCAGTGATTAGTTGAATCTTTTCTAGAGTTAATCCATCAAAAATTTTTATTTACTGTTTTTTTTTGACTTTGCATCTTCAAAACTATTTATTAGTTTGTTCATTTAAAAGCACAGAACCAAATCCTGCTGTCCTTAATGCAGAAAAGCTTTCTTAAAAGATTGAGCTCTTTTAGAACCCCAGATTTTGGTACTTAGATTGCTTCTTTCTCAGTAACCATTAAATCTGTAAATGTTTTCTTATCAAATGGTAAGCTGCCTAGAAAAGAAAGACCACCCTGCTCTAGATATTTTTAGTGCACACCTAAAAAGGTTAATTGTCAAAAATGTTATCAACTTGACTGTTGACTGCTCTTGCATAGCAAATATAGTTGAATTGGCTTTTATCTTTCCAGTTCATTACAGCATGATCACCATATCTGTCAATGCA
>NW_024369267.1:0-891 GCF_014805655.1 Passer montanus | reverse complement strand
TCGGGCTGTCCCAAAGCGAGCTGTCCTCTTGGCACAGAGGCTGAAGTGCTCCCGGCTGCCACCCATTCCTGCACATCAGCAGGAATCTCTGGCTTCCCTCAGCTCAGCGTGCTGGGCATTCTGATCCCAGCGAAATGTGGCTTCAGCATTCCCATGGAGCCTCCCAAAAGCTGCCTCCACACCGTCCTGGGGCAGCTGCAGGGTGCACCTCGGTGTGACCCAAGCCCCCAGCCGTGTCCCTCTGTTACTGCCCAAGGCAGTGAGGAGCAGTGCCCAGTCCCTGGCTGGGGCTCACAGGCTGGACTGCAAGCAAGTGCCCGTGTCCCTGGGAAGGCAGAGCCTGCATGGCCAGTGGTGCCCTCTGGAAAGAGAGGCAGACGCTGGAGGGGTTCATAAATGTCAGCATTTTCTTTTCAAACACAAAAGCCCCCTGCTTTACCACAAAGAGGAGATGGGGCACGGCAGAGCCTGTGCCCACAGGGACAATGGGGAAGTCCCAAAACCTGGCCAGAAGCAGGTCAGAAAAGAAAGAAAGGGAAGAAGGATGTCCTCTGCCTGATGAAGAGTCAGCTGTCTGGTTAATGAAGATGACTAAAAGAGCATGAGGCAGTATATTTACTACATATGTGTATATTTTGCAGCCAGTGGTTACTTTTCTGTGCTCAGCTAAGGAGTACAACACACCCCATGTCAGAAGGCAAGTGGTACTTTGTTCCAATGCATTTCACTGTGGCTGCTGAAAACAAAGGGATGAAGGAGCTCTCACCTCTGATCAGTGGCAAATAAGGCATGACCAGCCAGAGCAAAGCACCAGTTCCAGCTCCCTACAGACCCACAGGGGTGAGCTGAACCCGTGCTCTGCACTTGCTTTCACCTACAGAGGGGTACCTG
>NW_024369266.1:0-886 GCF_014805655.1 Passer montanus | reverse complement strand
CCCTGGGGTCACTCAGGATCCTGGGATGGCCCTGGGGTCACTCGGGATCCCTGGGGTCACTCAGGATCCTGGGATGGACCAGGGGTCACTCAGGCTCTCAGGACAGCCCTGGGGTCACTCGGGATCCTGGGATGGACCAGGGTCACTCAGGATCCCGGGATGGCCCTGGGGTCACTCAGGATCCCTGGGGTCACTCAGGATCCCGGGATGGCCCTGGGATCACTCTGGATCCCTGGGGACACTCAGGATCCTGGGGTGACTCTGGGGTCACTCAGGATCCCTGGGGTCACTCAGGATCCCTGGGGTCACTCAGGATCTCAGAACAGCCCTGGGGTCACTCAGGATCCTGGGATGGACCAGGGTCACTCAGGATCCCGGGATGGCCCTGGGGTCACTCAGGATCCCTGGGGTCACTCAGGATCCCGGGATGGCCCTGGGATCACTCTGGATCCCTGGGGACACTCAGGATCCTGGGGTGACTCTGGGGTCACTCAGGATCCCTGGGGTCACTCAGGATCTCAGAACAGCCCTGGGGTCACTCAGGATCCTGGGATGGACCAGGGTCACCCTGAGGGTGCCCCCAAGCACCCAAAGGGACCCCCGAGTTTGCCCCCCAAACACCCAGAGGGACCCCCAGGACGCCCCCCAAACACCCAAAGGGACCCCCAGGACCCCCGGGATGTCCCCCAAACACCCAGAGGGACCCCCAGGATGCCCCCAAACACCCAAAGGGATGCCCAGGACCCCCAGCGTGCCCCCCAAACACCCAGAGGGACCCCTGAGTTTGCCCCCCAAATACCCAAAGGGACCCCCAGGACCCCCAGGATGCCCCCAAACACTCAGAGGGACCCCCAGGACCCCAGCCCCACCTCATGAACTGGCTGAA
>NW_024369265.1:0-886 GCF_014805655.1 Passer montanus | reverse complement strand
ACTTCAGGTTTTCAGTTTCCCATGGAATTTAATAGGCTTTCTTAGAATCCTTAAGATCAAAACTTAAAATTACTTATGTTATTACAATAGTTCACTATTGTGGCAACTGTCCCCTGAAAGAGGAATAATTAGCATTGACTCTATGATTGCAGAAGGCTAATCAATTGCTTTATTAAGCTATACTATATTGTACTAAACTATTAAGAAACTTGTAACCCTTCTAGACTGTCTGATACAGATTTAAGCTAATTGGTCAATCCATCCAAACACCATCCAGTGTCCAATTAAGAAACCACCCTTTGGTAAACAATCTCCATAACACATTCCACATGTGGACAACAACAGGTGCAGCAAATGGAGATAAGAATTGTTTCTCATTCTCTTCTCTGAACTTTCTCACAGCTTCTCAGAGCTTCCCAGGAAAATCCTGGGGGAGAACTATGTCTCTGTTCAGAGGATATGTGATTACCACAGTTCACTGACTTGATGTGGCTGCTATGGCTTTATGCAAAGGGCAGAGTTATCTCAACATACACGTCTTTTAAAGTGATCAGGAATCCTTGATCTGTTCTACACTTACAATATGAATATTTAGGAAGAGCTGAACAGAGACACGAAAGTATAAGCATGCAGAACAAACTGAGCAGTCTCACCACTATGTCTTTCAGTATAGCTGAGCAGTCTGCAGATAATTCAAGCCTTTACAGAGTATCTCCTGCTTTGAATAAAGTGATTGCAAAGGGTCTTGATATACTTCCCAAGTCCTGCAGGCCCCACTATTCCTGATACAAGCCAGGATACCTTTGGCTTTTGGACACCTGGGCACGCCTGGCTCTTGTTCATCTCCTGTAGACCACCACCCCCAGGTCCTTTTCTGCCAGGCAGC
>NW_024369264.1:0-887 GCF_014805655.1 Passer montanus | reverse complement strand
GGGGAAATGGGGAAAAATTGGGAAAAATTTGGGGGAAAAATATTGGGAAAATTTGGGAAAATTTGGGAAAAAAATGGGGGGAAAAATGGGAAAAAATTGGGGGAAAAAGGGGAAAATTGGGGAAAATTTGGAAAAAATGGGGAAAAATGGGGGAAAATGGGGGGAAATTGGGGAAAATCAGGAAAAAAATGGGAAAAAAATTGGAAAAGGGGAAAAAGGTGGGGGGGAATGGGGAAAAAGGGGAGAAAAATAGGGGAAAAGGGGGAGAAGGGGGGGAAAATGGGGGGAAAATGGGGGAAAATTGGGAAAAAATGGAAAAAAATTTGGGGAAAATGGGAAAAAGTTGGGAAAATTGGGGAAAATGGGGAAAATGGAGGAGAAATGGGGAAAAAATGGGGGAAAATGAGGAAAAGTTGGGGAATAATTGAGAAAATTTGGGGGGAAATGGGGGAAAATGAGGAGAAAATGGGAAAAAATGGGGGGAAAATTAGAAAAATATGGGATGGGGATGGAAATTGGGGGGAAATGGGAAAAATTGGGAAAAATTGGGAAAAATTGGGAAAAAATGGGGAAAAATGGGGGAAAATTGGAAAAATATGGGGGAAAAATGGGGGAAAATTGGGGAAAATTGGGAAATAAAAGGGGAAAATTGGGGAAATTTTGGGAGGAAATTTGGGGGGAAAATGAGGAAAAAATGGGGGAAAATTTGGGAAAATTTGGGGGGAAATGGGGAAAAATGGGGGGAAATTTGGGAAAATTGAGAAATAAAAGGGGAAAATGGGGAAAATTTTGGGAAAATAGATTAGAAAATGGGGGAAATTAGGAAAAAATGGGGAAAATTTTGGGGAAATAAAAGGGAAAATGGGGAAAATTTGGGGGAAAAATGG
>NW_024369263.1:0-28275 GCF_014805655.1 Passer montanus | reverse complement strand
CAGAGCCCATCCTGCAGGGGCACACTGATCGAGGCTGCATTTGAAAGAACATCTGAGCGACTTAGTTTGTCAGCTGGATTAGATGAACCAGAGTCCTTCGGCGATTTCCAGCTCCCTTTGGAGATGGGAGAACCTGCAGAGCAGAAGGAACCATCTGGAGCTCCAGGCACAGCTCTAGCTGCTCACAGCTGAGCCTGGAAATCTTTAGTAGCTCCTGCCATCCCTTTCCATGTTGGCATCTCCCTGTCGGTAGCCCTCAGGCCCTGCCCATCCCCTTCTTTTACCTCCCAGCCCACCCCTTTGCTTTGCTTTCCTGAATAAACAGTTTGCCTTTTCCATGTTACCCGTGTCTCCGTGGAGCTGAAGCGTCTCAAAACCTGAGCCTGGGGACACACGGAACCCTGCTGCCCTTCTCTTCCGTGCTACGTTCTGTGCACGGACAGAGAGGAACAAGGGCAGCTCAGGCTGCAAAGCTCCCTGTCCTGCTGCTCCAGTTGCACAGCGCCATGGAGTTAAAGGTAGTGCTGAGCACGCTGAGGGGGACAGTGACCCTGACTTTTGGAAGAGCCAGCTTGGGTGTGCTCTGAACCCAGCCATGAGGGATTCCATTTTAGCCCATGCTGTGAGCCTCCTGTTTTGTTGTTCTCTCCATATTACAATCTTACTTCTTTTTCTGCCAAGTCTCCTGTGCCTACAGACAGTTCCCCGCAAAAAAGTGTAAAATTTTTCTTTCTCCCTTCAGTTATATGGTTTCAGTAAAGTCTCACTATACCTCCTATCAGGAGGAATCCTAAACACTGGTTCCCTGTTGATCATTGTTTTCTTGGCAAGTTGCACTCACTACATAAAAGAAGTGGCTGTCCATGGTCAGGGATACTCTTTTTCATTGTCAGCTAGAACGAACAGCTTAAGACTAGGACTGGTGGTTAAGTGTTCTGCAATACCAGGTACTTTTTTTTTTTGCCTGTTGCACTTTCTTTTATATATATATCACATATACAATGCATATGGATTTCACTAATTATATAAACAGCATTCAGAAAGTGTTATAGTAGGTAATGATTTCCCCAAGGCACCTGTCTGAGGTTTCGAAAAAAAAAAGATAGCTTTTTTTCCCAGCTTCTTAAACTGTATTTCAGGCTTCTATAATCAGATTCCTTAGCCAGCGAAATTAGTTCTCTTACATCATATCCAGGAATGTAAACATTTCTTTATGCAGGTCTTACATGTGAAATATAGTATTAGATCACAGTCTAGGGCATTTAATTGTCTTTCCAACAGAGCTTTGGGGAGGAGTTTTAGTTTTACCCACTTCTAAGTCCTAAATCCTCCACACGCCTCACTGAATTTTGTCACTGGGGAAAAAAGAGGCTAAGATTTCACCTTGATCTTTTGATTAGTATTTACAAAATTTAATATATTACCTAAAGTTGATTTATTTGATGATTAATTTAATACTTCTAGTTCATGTTAACTTTGAATGTAAGTTTAAGTTTCAAGCTTTTGAAGCACTTTTGACAAAAATAATTCCATTTTTAATAGTCATCTCTCATGGCTCCAAATCCAAGCCATACTTGGCCAGAAACCTTGACTTTGTCAATGCAATTCTAAGTGAGGATAAAAACCAGAAATTAAAAATCTGTATCAGCAATACCTGTACCAAGATGGGTCACAAGTTTATTCCAGTCTGCCGTAATGTGAAATGAGAACTGAACAAATTGTTTTATTTGGGAACTTCAAAATAGTCCACATACAAACAAAGAAAACAGCACGTGGTAATGGCAGGTGTTTGGAATATACTATATTGGTCCTTATTTTTCAACTATTTTTAAACATGAAAATGTGCTTTGTGTAACTTTTTTTTTTTTTTGCCTCTTCCTACTACACAACAGACAAGTTCATCAAACAAAAAATGCTGCAAATTTTCTTATGTGGGCTGTTCTATTCAAATATCTCACATATTTGAATAGAATTCAAATTTAAGCCTAACCACTTTTATCAGTTTTCAATCATTAACAAATTTATTAAAAGTAGAAAGAAACTTTTTAGCCTACCATGTAATTTAAGGAAAGTAATTAAGTATATTGCAATCAATTATTCAGTTTGCTTACTTGGGAGATGCTCAGGCAGCTTTCTGTCTTTGCTGCTCTCACACTCCTGAGCTCACACTGGTGTAAATGCCAATGCTCCATGATTGCACTGAGAAACATTCTCTGTGTATGAATATTGGATGGAAAGGAAATAAAAACAAATATTAGGCTGAGTTCTTGTCTAGAAAAGAAATAAGAGTTAAACTAAGCTAACCCCAAAGCCCACAATTTCATCTTCAAACAATGAAAGTCAACCTACACAATTATTAAAAGGAAGCTTCTTCTGAAAAAAATTGTATGCATATTTCAATATGTATGAGTATTTTATGAATAGGTGATGTAAGAGACGTAAATATTGCAAAGAAACTGAGTCCACTCTCAAAGTAACAGTTATTTTGCTACTTTTAATCAAATATTTTATTGCTTTGCTATCAAACCAATCTGTGGTTTTTTTACTTCAAAATTGCTCTTCTATAAATTCATAATACTTAATCTCTTAATAAACTTTTCAAAAATCACTGATGGTGATTAATTTGCTGCTAAAACCCTCTCCTCTAATTTCAACAGATAGAAAGGTGAATTAGTCTTGGCCCTTTCCCAAAGTGTGAGCCAGCCACTTTAGTCATAAACAAGGAATAGGAGAGCAGAATTTTTTGTCTTCCAGTATGGCATGCTCACGTCAGGCATATCCAGTCCAAATTAACTTTATTTTAATGATATTATTTTTGTGTCACTGCAAATCCTGATTGCTCTGTGGTTGTTTAAATAACATAAATGGAAATCTATTAAACAATATATTATATTTGGGGGAGGTGGGGGAGACCCCAAACAGATAGAGTTAAATGTCTACATCTGCATGAAATGGCACAGTTCAAGTAGGAACAGTTTTGCACCTCATTTTTGTTAGAGACCTTAAGAGATGGTAATAGTTTAATATATATGCCTATGTTGTACTGACTGAAGACATACCTTGTGGTTTATTTAAATATTGATTAAAAATATTAAAAAGGAAACCTTAAAAATAGATAATATATCTCCAAGAAAGAGCAGAACCTGCTGGGGATACAGCAACACCATTAAACAAATGTGGTCTACTTCTTCCATGCTAAAATTAACAGGAACTAAATCAACAGCTTTAGAGTGTTTAAGATGTGTATCCTGTCTGCCAAGGCTTAGCTGCTGAATTAAATCCATTGCTGAGGCTGTCCAGTGTGTCTATATACTATACTAATTATAAAATAACAACCTGGATTTTCAAGGGAACCTCAGTGTGACTCTGTAACTATGGTCACAGCTTTAAACAGGTAAATATTGTTGACATTAATGAAGGGGATGTCCACACTGCTTATCAGAGCCAGCTCTGGCCCCAGACCAGAGACCTGTGCTCATCTGGGGCTTCTTCAGCTGACCTGAAGGTTGATCTCAGCCACTTCTCCCCAGTGTTTCTACTTTCTGAACACTGTTTGCAACCATGGTTTTTGAGACTGTCAATGTCATTGAGAGGAAATTCAGGGGTTGCAAACACTGGACTTCTGCTGGGATCTGAGATGTGTTGGAACACCTTTTTGCTTTGCTTCCTCTTGGCCTCCTTTTTTATTACATACAACAAAGCACCTTGATAATACACTCAAGAAACCATACTTGTATCATCAGAAATGTACTCTGAGGATGCAGGGGAGGGGAGAACTACAATAATTTGCCTGAGAACATCCATAATTTCCTGAAGAAGGGAAAAACTAATTTTGGCAGACCTGGCAGCATCCACAGGTATCTACCCCTGTGTTAAATGCAGAGCTTAAGGTGCTTTAGCTGCCTGACATTTTTTTCCCTTCTCTGGATATTGTACTTTGTCCTCTTTGAGTCTTCCTTTGAAATCATGTATATTTTAATAAAAAAATCAATGTGTTTAAAATACCCAATGTGCTGATTTATTCCACGCAGAAAATATGCTCTAGCATGTTCTGAATTATTTTAAGTAGGTAAAAAAAATGGAAATTCTGTCAGGTTAGAGGCTGCATTTTCTGATTTTCATTCTAAATACCTAAACTATTCTTTAGTCTGGATCTCAACATCTGTGACCTCTCCTATGTCCTTAGCACCTTCTTTAAAGATTCAGGATGCCCAGACTTCCATGAGAATTAGTAAGTAGTTCCTGTAATGAGGCAGTGCCCTACATAAGAGCAGCTCAGCATTCAGAAGAATATCACAAAAGTGCACAAACCCTCTTAATTTGTGCCACTGATGCACCAGCAGTGGGAGGAACCCGTTTGGCAGCAGAGAGGTCAGCAACATGTTAGTTTTGTTGTATTCTTTCCCCAGTTACTTAGAATCTCTCTCAGTCCGAATAACAGAGTGCAGTTGTCAGAAACACGGTCTGTGCCCGAGCAATAAATGCCACTGAGAGGCATTTATTCCATTTATTCCACTATTCCATTTATTCCATTGATTGCCATCTTCCTAACAGTGACAGATTTAAGAGTAGCAGCAGCCATGAAGCCTGTGCCTCCCAACAATGCTATTTGATTAATAAATTTATAAGCTAATTTATATTGCCTAGCCATTTTTTCTGTGGGGTTTCTTTTGTGACATTGTCACTCAGTTACAGGAATGGAAAGAAATTTTTTGAGAAGTTTCATGAAGTGTTAATATTTTCGTAATATTTTTATAGTTGAATGGCACAGAACACAAACTGAGTCACTGAGTACCTTTTGATACTGATGTACCTTGAAGGGCAGTTTGCATCCATGACTTTTACAGGTCATGTATCATTTTACTCATCACCATAAATAAAAACAGACAAAATACAGTCACCAAAAAATTCAATTGTCTGTTATGAAGAAAAGAAAGTCAATTAAAGATCTGTAACATTAATTTATTTAATTATTTATTTAATTTATTTAATTAAATTAAATAAATTAAATAATTTATTTAATTATTTATTTTCTGATCATAAAAAGGACATAAATAATTAGTCCCTATACTTCAGAGTTTTAGCGGGAGAGATTTCTTTTCAAAGATAAGTTGGTTTTTGTTCAAATACATCCTAAAATACAGCCACAAAATGACGTTGAGTTTACCAACAGTTTCAGAACCATTTCCACTCGGGAAGAAGAGGAATAGTTTGGCCATTTGGGTTGTGCAACTTTCCTCACCCATACCAAGGTCATATTTACTACGTGGTGTACAGTATCTCTGGAGTTTTCTTTCTTTTCTTCTGAAAGGAGACTTTATGTTTCTTAGGGGAAGAAAAACTCCTTATCTGTTCTTTTCATGGCACTAAGTAGCTCATTGCTTTCTTTTTGTTCTCACTTTATTGCAAGAAACAAGGGAGGAATTCAGCAGGACAGCACTGGCCCCCGAGGGCTCAGGATGCTCTTGGCTCAGCACCCATCTTTACATGCTTTGCTAAGATGAATTTAAAGGGCACTTTTTTAGGATCTTGTAATTTATCTATTCCTGCTTCCAAGCAGGTCCTTAAGTATATTTCTGGGGAATAAGAAGTTTATGAGAAATGAGAAGGTGATTTCCAGGAGAAAATACTATTCTTTTAAAACAATTTATTCATGTCTGGGCAGAGAAAAGGTGTCCCAGTGGCTGCCTTTAGAAACCCCCTCCTTCTTCTGTTCTTGCCCTGCACAGTACCTACATCAGCTCTTGATGTGTCTTCTGTACAGGTCCCCAGGAGACAGACAGATGCAGTTAAACTTTTATAAACCAATTGGCAAAGGTTAAGAAGGCTAAGCCAGGCTTGCTGTTGCATCTTGGTCAAGAGTATTGCTTTTCTTATAGATCAGCTGCTATGAAAATAAATACCTGGGTTTTCCAATGACCAAGATTCTTTTTTTATTTACACTTTTTAATTTTTCCCTTCCTGTGGTCTTCACCAGCAGTATTTAAACCCCCTGATATGCAGCATTTACCTCACAGGAGAGCCATCACTCTCCTCTGGGATACTCTTGTTACAGCCTTCCCACCCCCCGCCCTGGCATTTACAGCTTGAATTCTGCTCATCCAATCTGACCACAGATTTAAATAGGAGCAGAAGTAATGACATCAAAGGCATCCTTACACTTGTGGCAGCCAGTCCATCCCTTACAATGACAAGCTTTACCAAATCAATTTTTCAAAAGGGTGTGGGATCAGAGCTTTTAACCTCTGGCACACAGATTCTGAAGACTAAGTTGACTATGGACCACTGAAGCTGAATGACAGCAGGCTTATACTTACTGTATGTACCTTCCCAGGAAAAATAATTAAGAAAACTCAAATAAAAATAAAAGCTGAAAACTGCTGATTATATTTCCGTGTTTGCTTAAGATCTGCTGATCTGACTGGAAACTTGCTGCACTTGGAGCCTTTTGTAACAGAACAAAAGAGCACAAATTGTGCCATTTGATCATTATTTCTATGCTTTCTCTCTTTCCCCCAGCATTTTCTGAGTAAGCATCTGCTGCCCCGTGGCGTTTTTTCCAGTGTTTTGTTCATAAACATCTCAGGTCATTGTAGACCCCTATTCAGCCATTAAAAATGTTTTCAGAAATGTCTTTATTGGTGACATTAGTCCGAAACATGCAGAATCTTCCCAGAGAGTTGCCTGGGATCCCCCTTACTGCGTGGCTCCTGCAGGAAGCTCAGCTCCTTGCCCTCCAGCCCAGGGGACAGCACCATGTGCTCGTGGGTGGTGTGGGGAAAAGGCAAAGCTGCAAGAGGAGCCCTGAAGGAGCACTGTGCTCTCCTCCTGCAGACACACCAGCTCTTGGGAAGCCTTCACCTTGCACAGTCTGCTTCTCCTCTTGGGTAGGCAAGGACAGGGACTGTAAAGGTAACAAAATAGAGCTACTCGCCTCCTAAAGGTAATTAGAAAATAAAAATCAATATTGTAATTTTCAGACAACAGTGAAAGAGATATTCCACTTTTTGCAGAGATGGCCACCGAGCTGTTATCTAATGTGATGCTCAGAAGACTCATATCTTTAATTTGGACTTCATTTGCCTTCCAGGAAATGAGTGGGCTTACAATTCTGTAATTGTTCGTCAGCATGCAACTAAAGTTTCTGTGCTTCACCAGCCACCGAGCAGTGGTTGTTATTACAGCTTGTCATACTTCCATTTCTCTGGAAAAATTTCACAGATCAATAAGTTGGTGCCATGAAAGCATGAATCCCTGGACATCTGTAAGGATCTCTTCACAATCTGTGGAACCAGCTATATCAAAGAGTTCACTTCTGGAGAATTTCACCTCAGCTGTGCAGAGAATTTTCAGGCTTTGTGCTAGAGCTCTGCTAATTGTTTGCACAGTTAATTGAACTATGGGTGAGGTATTTGGTTAAATATCCATGTGTAATGCACATATTGACTGTTTCAAGGTGAATACTTTTCTAAATCATGAGCTATTGAATGTTGACTCGCTGTGGTCCATTTTCTCTAATTGGCTTGAAGCTCCTCTCTATTGCCTGTTATGATAGAAGGTGTTTTCACCCCCACTAAAACATTGCTGTCTCTAAATGTGAACATTAGTGGGTGTGTTGTGAATCACTGTGCAGGAAGGAGACTGTCCTGGGTACACATTTGGGTTGGGAATTGGTTGGGGTGCACCTCAGTCACACTGTGTAAGTGCAGCACAGGGTCTGTCTCTCTTGTCTCTCTCATGAACTCCAGGTGTTTCTTTCTTCCAGGACCCTCACTATGTAAGCAAAGGGTTTAGAAAGGTTTTTTTCTGGATGAAATGACAACCAAATTACACATTTTTTGGTAAACCTCTGCAAGATTCCTCACTGTGCAGCAGTAGTTCAATAAGTTATCCTGGCTTCATGGGATGTGATAAACGTACAGTGATTCCTCAACCCTTGCAAAACCTGTCATTCCATTAAAGCCACCATTCAAAATACCCTGCATATCATAACATGCCTTCAGAGAGGGATTGATGAGGAAAACTACCCCTCAGATGATATATCCTAAGTCAACAAAAGTTCAGAAAGAATTATGTGTTTGTAGAAATTAATTCAATTCTGTAGCTTAGTAAATCTCTTGATACTCCAGGCCGTGGCTTGAGCTACATATTTAAAATTAAGTCAGGGATTTTTTGCTCCATGCTGGATGTCTGTGTGTTTCTGTGTGACTCTGCTTTGGTCAGCATCAGGCATAGGATGGTATATGGGACACATATTTTTAGCTGAAACAATTAAAAAAGAGACCTTTACATTTGAGGGATTTTATCCTAATTTGTAATAAGAGAAATAGTGAGAGTCAAACCACAACAGCAATTCAAGAGATGTAATTCTATAAAAAAATGATCCTACTTTATTTCCATGGCTTTTTTTTTCCCATCAGCATGAAAAAAAGTTTCCCTCTGTGGATTTAAGTAGCATTTAGAGCATTTAAACCTATCTATTGAATGATAATTGCTGCATTCAAAATTCATGCTCCCTTCATCACACATTAGCAGTAAGATGGGGAAGAAAAGTGTTTGGAAAAGCGCAGACACTGCTGGGTACCACTCCACTGAGGTGGAGCAGATGGCAGAATCTGTTACTGAGGTGTGGAGTGCAGGGGAAAGCAAAACACTCTCCATGGTTTCCCAATGTCTGTTTTAATAAGAAACTCAATTCCTGCTCTCAGGAAAGCAATGCTGCAGTTACAGAGAGAGAAAAGCAGCAGTCTCTGTCTCTGCCTTCCTTGTTTGACCTAGAACTGGAAGTGCTGAAGAGATTGTTTTGTAAAACCTGTCGGTCAGAACATCTTTGGAGCAGTCATCAAATTCCAGAGTCAGTTCTTAAAGGCAGACATGGTAGAACTGCCCAGGCAAAAAAAAAAAGAAAAAAAAAAAGAAAATCAATCTGCAAAGTGTCAAATTCCAGAGTCAGTTCTTAAAGGCAGACATGGTAGAACTGCCCAGGCACAAGGAAAAAAAAAAAATCAATCTGCAAAGTGCTCTGCTTGTTAGGCAAAAAATTAAATTCCCTTCAGGCTATTCTGGGAGATGGGAAAAATTCTGCAGAGAATGAAAAGCAAATTCTCTTTCTTTGGCTGCTGCAGGAGGGGAAGGTTACACCTTCACAGGCCTCATCTCCATTTTTGCTTCTAAAGAGAACCATCATTAGTGATTTGAACTCCTGTTGTTTTTTAGCTGCTCTCAGAAGTATGTTTGGACTTGGTAATCAAGTAGGGAGGTGTGGAAATGACTGTGGAGAGATAACAGCTAATAAGCCTAGACAAAGATCAAAACCAGCCCAGAAATGCACAATTTCTGACCGCAGCGATGAAAAGTTAAATTGTGTTTTTGTCATAGCCTTTACTTATTAGCTGGTAGCTAATCCTGCTCATTATTTTCCAGAGTGAATAAGTGTAAAGTTTTATTTTATCTGTCAATGAACTAAACTTTTAATTAACTTTCATATTTGTCTTAAGTTAAGACTAATGACTCTCAAAGGAATTGCCTAAAATCTTTAAACTTTTGAACAAAGGGACCAGAAAAAAAGCACTAAGCTTCCTTTGAAAACCAACCTTTCTATTAGAGAACAAAATCAAAAAATAAGCAACTTGTAACTGGGATACTCAGAGTATTAATATTCATCATGAAAACAAACCATAAGAAAATCTAAATCTCTGTTAAACCCAGAGGACTTTTGTTACTGGTTTCACACACATTGGGAAATTACACTAATGATTTCAGTACTCTGTCTCTAACTGGAAGATAATTATTGGTGTTTAAAATAAGACTTTATCTGAACTCTGTCACACTTTATTTAATTTTACTTACTTGTTTTAATACAGACAAATGATTGTTGATACTGACTTTAACAGAACACCTCAATTTTTGCAAACTTTTTTCTTCTTCTTTCACATCATCATATGTATAATGTATAATGGGAGCCAGGATGGTTTTGCAGGAAGAGGACACTCTGGGTAGAAGAGTAACAGGTGTGACAAACACGTGGAAGGGCCAGAAACAATAATAGGATGCATAGTGGTATTACCCAAGTAGGTTTTGCAAAAAAGAAAATTTATTCCAGCTTTAATACATAAACTATTATTGCAAGAATAATTTTGGCAGATGTCATTACATAAATAATAAATGAAAAAAGAGGGCTACAATAGAATTGAGAAGCAAAAAGTCTTACAAAAGCAGAAGATGTAGTTATAAATCCTCCAAGGTTTTGGGTAGTCTGCACCAGGGTGAAATTAGAAATTTATATTTGAAGGGTGAACTAACACCCTCTACTTTTCCTGCTGACAGGAGATCCTTGCTTTAGCCTGAATCCTCATCATGATGGTGTGTTAACAGGGCATTAAAAACAAGATGTGGAAGCAAACAAGTAATGGGGCCTTGTAGCATGTGTTTGACAAAAGCTGGCTGCAGCTCAGTTATTTTTTTTAAGCCCAGCACTAGGCTTTTTCTGTATTTCTTTCTTTCTTTCTGGCTCTTCTGATAGCATGTGTGCTTTCCTGCTCTGCTATTGACTTTGTTGCAAGCCGTCCTCTGAGCAGAATTGATTTATGATACACTTTGCAGCCATCCAGACAGCTTCCAGTGAAGTGACAAAGGAGTTCTGCTTCTGCACCCACCTGATCAATGGAACCCAAAGAAAGACCAGACAAAACAGAACCCCCACATGGAGCTACAGGGTGCCAACATCAGGCACAGAAGTTCACAAAAACCACAGAAGTGACATGCAGTGGCTTTACTTACCATATAATATATAATATAATATATATGTCTATATTTATTATATATATGCCTGTTATATATGTCTATATAATATGCTTTTCAGGCTTATTATATAGACATATATAACAGGCATATATATAATATGCCTTTTTTATTTGCTAGGTAAGATTCTTCCTGTTTAACAGAACAAAAGAAAGGCACATATATAACCACATAAATATGGTTGGAAATAGACTGTAAGTTTAACAAATGGAACAAAAAAGCTATAGGATGCTCATGTACCAGAATAAGACATGCTTAGCTGTTTTCTCCATCTCTAGAACAAAATATGTTTTACAGCTGAAATGTTAAAGGTATTTAAAGAGTTAACCAGGAATGGTTTGATGTTGCAAAGGGCTGAACAATGTTATTCTGATCCAACAATTTTCTGAAGTGTGTATTTAATTGGATTTTGAGCCAACTCCAGTCGTTAGGCCAGCCACATAATTGGCATCAATAAATGTTCTGTTAGACTGAGGCTGAATGTCCTCTTCTGGCAGAATCTGGGCACCCAAGAGACTGAAGGGACTTTAGGAGGTCCCTGTCACCCAGATATGTGCCTGAGGATGACAGCACCACACAATCACTTAGGTTGGGAAATACCTTTAAGTCCAACCATTAAGCTGGCGCTGCCAAGGCTGTGACTAAACCATGTCCCTAAGTGCCACACCTACGCCTCTTTTCAACATGTCCAGGGATAGTGGCTCCACCAGTGCCCTGGGCAGCCTGTTCCAGTGCTTGACATCCCTTTCACTGCAGATGTTTCTCCTAATGTCTGATATAAACCCCCCCAGGCACAACTTGAGGCCACTTCCTCTTATACCTTCACTTGTGTGCTTGAGAGAAGTCACTGATTCTCCTTCCAGCCTCCTTCCAGGTAATTGTAGGGAGCCATAAGTTCTCCCCTGAGCCTCCTTTTTTCCAGAATTAACACTATCAGTTCCCCCAGCCTCTCCTCATCAGACTTGCGCTCCAGATTTCCCACTGCCCTTCTGTCAGTCCATGGACAATTTTTTGGAAAAGTTGTGCCAATGTACAATTTACAGCTCAAAACTTCCTACAGTTTAACCTGAAGCTGACACACTGGGAGAGCCAGACACCCTGCTTTCTTGATGCCTGCAAAAATGTAGAAACTTGTTCTGCGACCCTGGATGTTTTTGGGTTTTTACCACAATTCAGCTGTGCTAACCTTGACTTCCCTTTGCCTGAGCAATGAGGGACCATCTTGATGTAAGGCCATTGCATGTGTAGTTTACAGAGCAAATCACTGTGTGAGGTGAAGGCATGAGAAAATTAGGTTCTGAGACAGCATGCCATAAATCTTGCTTTATAGGACAGGATGCTCTGGGTCACTAGAATTATCTTGTTACAAAGGCAATGAGATAGAAAAGCAAACAGTGGCTCAGTTTTGAAGCACTCCAGTCCCTTGGACAGGTGAAAGAAATTTCTCTCAAGTCTGTCAGCCAAAATGCATTGCTCTGTGCCCACAAGTGCATCCCCATGTAGATGTTTCACACACACACATTTCCCATGTGCAAGAGCACTTGATGCTCTGCCATGTCACCAGGGTGAGTGTGCTCTGCTCCTCCTTCCTCTCTAATGAGATTCTGCTCTGTGACAGACCCTGTCAGAGGCTAATTATAACAAATGTTTGGAAATATTTGCTCCAGAATAACCTTTGGCTCTAAGATGGATCACTTCTGTGAGGCAGGTCCCCTGGCAGAGCCCTGGAGATCAGGTTCTGCTGCAGAACAATGTCTGAGATTCAATAATGGCACTGTGTACTCGGCTGACCGAGTTTGGCAGTTTCTGATTGATTTCTTTTCCTCTTCAAGCCTTGCCTGTCACCATCAGCTAATTAAAAGTGCAGTAATCTGATATAATCTCTTTCCCAGTTGGTGTGGCAGTTGGCTCTCTAACAGAAATAATTGATTTGTAAACTGCCAAACCTCAGACATTTAGACTTGCATTGTCTCCTCTAAACCATGTCTAACAGGCAAAATTTGTCTCCTGATACATCAAATGACCCACACAACAAAATTAATTTAGCCTTCACTGCTATGGAGAATCAATAGAATAGAAATAGATAAATTTTAAAATGTAATAAAAGTCTGGAGGAAAAGCGAATAAACATGGATACGGTCTGTTTGTGCAAAGTCAGCAGTGTGTCACAGTTTGGCTCCCCTCAGTTTTTCCACTGCTGTTATTGAAGAAGAGATAGTTACTTCTACAATATGATTGGCTTTACACTTCAAATGACACTATTTTTTTTTTCCTTTTTCAAATATAGCTCAAACCTCATGTGACACGTGTGTCTCTCAGTGGCTGGTGACACAAACAATAGAATCCTTCTGCCAAGGAACTACCTTGTTACTTTTTTTTTTTTTACATTAAGGATTCTTCCTTAATATTAAAGATAATGTATCATCACTTAAGTATTCATAATGTAGGCCATATTTTTTAGGATACAGGTATCTGAGTTAGGAGGGGTGAAAGTGTCATAAAAAAGAACAGCCCTGGAATAGGTACTGAAACTGCTGTACCACAGAATTTTCTAGCAAAGGTATCTGCTGCCTCCTGAAGTTCAGCTCTTAATCTTCCTACCTGAGCAGCACAACTGTCTGTTTTCCTCTAAGTTTGTAAATGAAGAAAAAGTAAACCAGTCTTGGAAGTGTTTAATGGATCACACTGCCAGAGTTCTTAGAAAGCCATCTGCTTTTACAACCATCTTAAAGCATACCTAGAAGCAGTCAGTTTTTGAGGACTAAAGCTGTGGTGTTCACCTCAGAGAGGAAATGGAATAGAAAACATGTCACTGTACAGCAGGAGCATGTGTGTAGTAAATCTGCTTCTTTGGGGGGTTTGCCCTCTTTTGTTGACTGCAAAATGTTTGTTTTGACATCTTTTTTCCAGTAGTAAATCAGCATTTAAAATCTGGTTTACACTGGATTGAAAAGGCCTGTATCCCTGTGTGTAGATATAACTATCAAACTATATCAAACTGTGTATGTATTTCTGTATTTCCACATGAGTGCATATATCCAGTATATATCTATTGTAGTAGATTACAGTATAGCAGTATATATGTTTATTTCTGTATATTACAAACATGTGTGTGTTGTGTGTGCATATGCACACTGAATTTCACCCATATTGCTATTAAAGCCTCTGGATTCTGTGCACTGCAGTTGATTTTTTTGCCTCTTTTTCTCTTTTTCTCCCATGCTTTTATTTTCCATGAGTAGTCTCTAGCTTTGTGTGTGATTTCAGTTAAAGTACTACAAGTAGTACTTTAAATGTAAATAAATTTTACAAGTGAAACGGCTCACCTCCTAAGGGATTTGAATCTGAAATCCACACCATTAAAGGATTTAATTCTGATCTAGTAGCTTTGAATGTCCAGCTAGCTCATAAATGCACTAAAATGAGGGTAGCTGAAGCCTATGGATGAGTTTGAGATGTTCAGATGCACAAAGCATATTTAATTAGATATATATTCTATCCTGCATGCAAATTCAATTCTAGAAAATACTTTTGGTGGTAAATATCTAAAGAATCTAAGGAATTTTGTCTAGATTTCCTCCAAAGATATGCTCTCTCCCCAGAGATAGATATAAAATCTAGTGTTAATTTTAATCAATGACAAAACTGTAGTGATTTCTAAGTTGCATTTGCTGCTTTTCCTCTTTTAGTGTGGAGCATCTACTTCAACTACAGATTTCATTTGGCCAACTTTTTTTTTTTTTGGTGTTTTGTTTTGTTTTGTTTTGTTTTTTTTGTTTTGTTTTGTTTTCCCTAATTCTTAGCCTGTATAATTTAAAAAAAAATATCCAGAAACTAAAGAATCTTGTCTAGATTTCCTCCAAAGATATGCTCTTTCCCCAAATATATAAAACCTCGTGTTAATTTTAATCAATGACAAAACTGTAGTGATTTCTAAGTTGCATTTGCTGCTTTTCCTCTTTTAGTGTGGAGCATCTACTTCAACTACAGAAAATACTTTTGATTATAAATATGATAAATATTTAAGGAATTTTGTCTAGATTTCCTCCAAAGATATGCTCTTTCCCCAAATATATAAAACCTCGTGTTAATTTTAATCAATGACAAAACTGTAGAGATTTTTAAGTTGCATTTGCTGCTTTTCCTCTTTTAGAGTGGGGCATCTACTTCAACTACAAATTTCATTTGGCCAACTTTTTTTTTCTTTCCAAATTCTTAGTCTGTATAATTAATAAAAAAAATATCCAGAATTGAGGGTGAGAAATGGTTTGGATCTGGAGAACCTCAGTGCCCAGCCTGGAGGTGCACCAGGCATACAGATGTGTGCAGGTAGAAATGGATGAGAGCAGGACATCAAAGCTCAGCCAAAATAATTGACAGTATTCATTAATACAGTAATTTGCCCCTTTTTATATGTAGTCCATCATGGTTTTATATCATGTAAAAAAGTGATTTTTTTTTCTTTGCTTGACTGGAAATATTAATTTATAAAGCCCCCCCTGTACTCAGATTTCTCCCTATTCTATATCTGTGACTAGAGGTATATTATCTTCTGTACCAAATAAATTAGCACTTTGCTCCACCCTGGGAAATGTATAAGGAACAATATTTCCATGTCATCCTACAGTCAAAAGTTTTAAAAAGTGATGTTTCTCTGTATGTACTTGTGAAATAAATTATCAAAATCTGACTAATGTTTTAAGAAAAATTAAAATATATCATTACCTCTAAAACAAAAGGGCATAAATTATCCCTAATTGTCATATATCCTTCTCATCTACAAGGAGGAGGACAACATTATTTCCAGCATAGCCTAAATCATGTTCCTGAGTCAAGCCAAATGACATTGAGGAACTAATTACTGAGGTGTTCAAAGTGACTACACAAAGATTTCCTGAAGGACTAGTATGGATTAATCATGACATCTCAAGGTGTTACCCTTAATAGGATTTCCAAAGATTTGATCTATGAGTAAATTTTGAGCTCATGAATATCACGTGAATCTGGGTGTATTTTCCCATTTCAGCTGGAGCAACAGAGCCTTGCCTGGTTTTCAGGTTGTTAGTGAGTATGAATGTCTGCTAGTGATTTTAAAGACCCACCATTTATTCAATAAATAGTGAAGTTTTTCACCCTGAAAGCTGAAATTACACTACCTGGAGATTTCTATACAGATATGAGCCATATATAATAGGACATGCTTTTCTGAGTGAAAGAACTGAATTGTATGAAGATTTAGTGCTCTGGAAAATTAATGTCTCTAACATTGGTTATCAGGTTATTTGTTATGCAGCTACACATCTATTTGATCAAGATAGTTCAAATAAATAATCAGTGGGATATGAAAACTATAAGGATTCATTGAGCCTCATGATAAAAATGAAAAAGAGACATTTTAGAAACTTTGGTTTTGCTTCCTTTACAGAAAGAGTATTCTGCTCCAAAATAAAAATGTTTTTCACATACAGGTATTACTGTGAAATTGACTTTACTTCAAGGAAGAACCTAAAAGTATTAAGAAAAATTTTCACTGATCAAAAGATACTGTGATCAACTTGAAATCCAGTTCTACATCAAAAAATTATAAACTGCTCATAAATCTAAATTAACACATTAGAAGAAATAAGGCAGAATATGCCTGGTGTTTTGTCCACTCTTTGGACATTGCTTTTTAAAGTAATTCAATTTTCACAAATTATTTGTGCATCTTTTGATCATTGTCACATATAGATGATATGACTTGAGTATGATGCATAGATTCAACTGTGATAATTGTATTTTTACTGAGACAAAGACCTCAGTCTTGCAAACATGATTTACTTTCAGAGCAAATAAAATGCTCATCTTCATAAATCAAAGCCTATAAAAATAAACATTTATTTTAAGTCACTTGAGACATAGTTTGAGTTTTGTGTGGGGTTCCTGTATCCCAAGTTATCATAACTTTACAGCTCATGGTGAAGGGATGAGCATCAGCTCTTTCTGTAATGTGCTGATGTCCCACATTGCTCCAGGCATATTTCAGCACCTCATAGCAGACTGACTTTGTCTGAATTACTGATTCCTTGGTCTGGCAGCCACACTGGTCATAATATCCAAAACTTTGGGCAGAATGAGTTTCCATCTTTAAGGCTCTGTTTTTTTCTGTGAGCCCAGAGTGTTTTAAGTCTGCTTTTATGCACCTTGCAGGTGGGATCATCGAGGTGTGTGTCTGACCCATGGATGGATGTCAACACCAAATGCTGACAGGGCTGAGGTTGTTGAGGTTTGGCCTCTGCATCTCTGTTAATGTGATTCTCAGATTAACAGTTAATCCTCAATTAATCCTTAGATTTACTTATATCTATCACTTTTAATCACTGTGACCAGAACTTTAATTAAAGGTGTTCATCCCTGGTTTTACTGGCAAAGATGAGCATTAGACATCAGCAAAAATTATTTATAAATGATGTATAATTTTAAAAAATATACAGAAATCAGGATGAGAAATACACATGATCAATTTATGCAAATCAGAAGCCTCAGCTTCTGGAGTCTGCAGTGAGTTGGGTTTTGTGAGGGAATTGGCAATTTTGGAGGCACAATCATGAAATCTGTCAGACAGTTGATCTGAATTAATAGAATTCCACTGAAAATGATACAGTAGAGATACTTTGTAATATTTGAGGGTCTAGAAACCTAGATGTAAATGTTTGCCTTTTGGATAAGAAGAATTAAAGGGATAAATAGGTAAATATTTTGCATATTTATAGATTTGTGTGCAGGAAGATACAGACAGATCAAAACAGATTGTAGAAGCAAGTGTATATCCAGACTATTAGAAAATAGCTAGAAGACAGTGTTTTAACAGCCTGTCTTTTTTGATTCATACTTCCAACACCAAGCCTTACACTCAGTAAAAGTGAAAAAGAAAAAAAAATTCTCTCACAAAGCCATTACTTTAAAATCTATCAATAAGTTCAAAAAGAGCAGCCTTGAATCATGCTGCTTTGGTTTTTCTTTCATCAGGCAATGGGGAAACTGTAAAAACAAATAAGCATTACACTTTTATAAAATACACACATTATAAAATATATAATTACACAATGAGTGCTTGCACACACACCCTAACCCAATGCAGTATTCACATGACCATTCTTCAGAAAGGGTATAAAACAAGGCTGATAAGTGCAGGGGAAAAAAACACACCAGTGTCATTCCACACCTAAACCAAAACCCTCTCTTTCCTCCCTAGACATTTCCAAATTTCCAAATGGCTGAGAATAAAAAGTTCTCTCTGCACAGGGCGGTGCCTTCCTGCAGTGAACAGCCCCACTGACAAGAATTCCTCCCAGGATTTCTTGCAGGAGCCTCAAAGGCATCTCAATTTCTCTGAAACAGCCAGCAGAGACTGTGTTTGTCTGTGGGGCACTCAGGTGCTTTTCCTCATCCTCACCAGGGTGGTCCAGCATCCCCAGGCAGCTGGAATTAGCATCCCTTCTGCACGCACTGTCAGTGCCCTGCCCGAGAATCACTATTGCTGATATTCCAGGCTATGACAGTGTGAAAATCAAGCCCATCCTGAAGCTGTTCCTGCTGTTCCTGATGCCTGTCCCACCCACCCTGCCTGGAGCTGGCCAGACACAGCTGAGGGACAGGGACAGCCCCAGAGTGACCCAGCCCTTTGCCAGCACAGGGTGCCCCAAGGCCCTTGGGCTGCTTCAGGCACCATCGATGCTCAAATGAAGGTTAAAAAGAGCCAGCTTCCTTCTCTGATTGCTGTGGTCTGGAGTCTGATATCGTATACCTAACATTAAATAGTGAGAAAAAAAAATTTCTCCCCGAGTTCACCCTCACACTTAAATTACACAGATATGAGAAGGTGTTGAAGAGGTGCTAATCTGAGCAGTTATTGTTTATTGCAGACTATTGTTAAATCAAGAACTGCAGAAAAGAAAAACTACCTAGTTATTCCCTATTCTTTTAACTCTTTCTTTCTAAAAAATCTAATTTAAATTTTGAATACTGTGAGCACAGACTATTTTCTATTTATTATAATAATTTCTTTTGGTATTTATTTTTGCTACATTTCAGGATGTTACTTCTACACCATTGGCTGTTCCAGTAATGTCAGGTTTCAGTGAATGGGTGAGACCAGGCTCAGGTGTGGCATGTGGGTGAGGTCCTGGGGTAGAACTACAGCCTTAAACAACTTTAAATAATTTTCTTGAGGAGAAGAGGATTCTGTGGTGGTTGTGGCACAGGAAGGAAATGGGATGTAATAGTTCATGGTTTAAGGTGGGCATACCAGCAGTGAGCTGCGGTAGGGCGCGCATTATAGTTGAAGATCTGGTAGGATTTGCTTCCTTCAAAAGCTTTGGTGCGACCCAATACTGCTGGGCTGGATTACTTGATTAGTTTGCAATATTTAACCTGCAGCAAACCTTGTGATGGCAATGTGAAACACCTGGGTATGGTGGCAGTGAGGAACATGTTGGGAGACAGGAATGAGGGACACCTGGGGTGATGGCAATGAGGGACACCTGGGGTGGGAGGGCTGGGCCAGCCTATATCTGCAGGAGCTGCTCCAGCAGCTTGTGTTTCAGCTTGGATGGTGCTGCTGCAGATGGAGGTAGGTGTGAGGGGTTTTTTTGGCTGTGAGAAAGAGAAGTAAATTATTGGAAGTAGTGTTTGGGAGGCGATGTGAAAGGGCTTTAGCAGTCCTAATGTGAGGCAGACTATTTGTTAGGTATAGGGATGTGTTTTTTACTGATAGTCTCGTGATAAGCAATAATTTAATGTTGCTAATGTTATATCTTAATGGTATTTCAGGAGTTGTGGGAGAAGGTCTTGAAATGTGAGGAGGTAGGTACCCTGTATGATCTGTGGTCTGTCCTTCTGCAGCCACAGGGACCGTTTGCTTGATATTCCACCTGAGTGAAGTGCACTCAAACGAACTATGAAAAGCATAGCTTTAGGCTTTCCTTGCCTGTTGAAAGCAAAAGATGGTCTTCCTGTTATTATCTAAACTGTTATTTTGGTTAGTTGCCCTAATGGAATCTTGTAACAAAACTAGCTTGCGAAAATTTGGTCACTTGTGCTCTTTGTGAGTTTATGTGGGCAAACCTTGCAAAATTATATGGAAAATAATTTCAATGAACTGCAATAATTAGAAGTTTTGATTATGTTTGCGGAATTTGTGTGGTTTAATGCTTTATTGGCTCCTTTGCTTTTGAGAAGTGGCCATCAATGAAAGGTTAGCACTGGGGTATCTCAGGAATGATCTCTAGGCAATTAGTTTCACCTGGGAAAAAGCAAATAATGAACAACTTTAATTAAGATACTTCATTTGAAAGCAGATTTATTGATGGTTTGTCTCAACTATGTATTTCATCATCTAAATCCTGTTGCTAAACCCTGATTTAGGGGGTTCTACAGAATTTGTTGGCTGAGTATGATAATGGCAGCTGACATAGCTCCTGTGTTTTCCACCAGGTACTCTTGTAATGACCCCCTGGGGTATTCTGGCATTTGAGTATCTGCTAAAAGGATCAATATTGTGAGTGGCCAGCATTTTGAAGTTTTGTTATGTGTATTTATCACTTAAGTGTCTAAAGCAGCACGTCATTGCTATTCGCTTTTGTCCTCCATAGCTGGGGGAGGTTAACAGCTTGAATTTCTTCTGTGCACTGCTGCTTGAAGATCTGAATTTCTGTAGCAGGATGTGTTAATGTTGCTTCATCTCTGCAGATGCTGGTAGGAAAAGCTGGCTTAATTCAGCTCTGCATTTGTAGGCAGAATGCCACCAGAGTGGTTCCTCCCTAGATGGAGTTTATAGAGAGCCCTGATTTTTTACAAAATCATTTAAATTTTTATGGAGCTTCTTTTCTCTCTTCCAAGATTGTAATGGAGCTAACAATCTATGGTTTTGGGGCATAGTGCAAGTATGTTTATACCAGAAACTTATTTGATTCCATCTATGCTGAGTGTGTCCAGTGAAGCTTCCACACCGTGCCCTTGAGGTGATGGGCAGGATGTCACAAATAACTGGAGGATTTTTCCCTTTGGTGTGGTGCAGCACCCTGCTTGCTCTGGGAGCCAAGAGTCAACACAACTTGAGTGCTTAGCCCTGTCCTTTGGTATGGAGAATGCATTCCAAGGGAAGTGCTTTAATTCAGTGTATCTGCTGCTGTTGTCAGATACTTCCCACGTTTATGTCCTGCTGGACCATGAAGGTGTTGGCTTGGTGTTTGCCTTCAGTGAGATCTGATCTAGTTATTCCTCTGCTGAGGTGTCACTTGCTCAGTTTTTCAATGAGTTGGTACATTTTTCAGTTTAAAAAGCCTGAAATTCTTATTTCAGTTTCTTCAATAAAAGTTGCATAGAAATAGAATATATTCTGTAAATAGCATAACTGGAAAAATAATGTTGGCTTGTTAGAGTCTCTGCTAAAATGAAATGGTGCTAACAAAGCAGAACTCTGACAGCTCTAGGGTAATGTAACCTTGTGGAGGGCTAAACAGGAGCAAAAAACTGTAAAATTCCTGTTTTAATACATTATGGTGATTCAAGGTCGAACCATTTTGATTCGGGTCATTTGTTACAGCATCACCAACAATTATGATACTTTTACTTTTTACCCTTCAGAAACCTATAGTACTAAAATGCATTTCTTTACATAAATCTTTGCAAATAAAAGGTGAAACAAGTATCAAATATCAGTGCCTTGTGGTTCTCAACTTAGTGTGTGAAGGGAAAGAATTCAGTTCAAGAGTGAGTTTCTCCAAACAAAGGCTGTTGTTTTTATTGTTGTGTTTTAAATCTATGGAAAATAATTCTGTCTGTGATACGATTCTTTGAAATTGCCTGTATGGTGGGGAATAGCCTTTTCTCTTTTCTGCATTTTTTTTTTTTCCTGAAGGAGATAAGTTTTTGTTCTATGTTCAAAGTTATCTTTCTGAATTATGAATGTCTGTTGTTTACATAGCTCTCTTTTGCTAAAAGACACTGATCTGCTGCTGGAATGTTCTAAAATAACTTTTTCCCAACTTCTGTGTTAATCAGCTTTTCTTCCCAATAGAACATTTAGCAATATCAAATAAAAGTTTCCGACAAGCTTTCACACTAAAAATCTCCTGTTCTGAACTAATAATTAGTAATTTCAATGTTTCATTTGATTTTTTACCTTATATATTCTATTTGTGTTAGCAATATCAAATAAAAGTTTCAGACAAGCTTTCACACTAAAAATCTCCTGTTCTGATCTACTAATTAGTAATTTTAATGTTTCTTTTGATTTTTTTGCCTTCTATGTTATATCTGTAATATGATGTGATATTTACATGATTATGCATTTCTGAATGCTTTAAGAACAGAAAAAAAATTGTATAGGTTCTGTTAAGAAATGATTATATTATTCACATATTGGGATCCCTTTGGGAAAATGGGGTGACAGGTATTTCCCAGAAAGCTTGCCCACGGGCCAAGCAGTAAGGTTGGTATCATTCTCACCCCCGAGGTCCAGCTGTATGCATATTTTCAATTAATACCAAATCATTTAAAGTCATTTAAAGTTCTCAACATGACTTGGATGTACTCAGCTATGATCTGGGAAAAATATATGAATGTGAGGGTGCAACATTACTACAATGAAATGAAAACACTTTGTTAAAAAGAGGGTGAATATGTGGCTCAAAGCTGATTTCAGCTATTCAAGCTGCTTCCTATCTCACCTCATCTTGTTTAATTTCATTGTAATCATGATTTTCTTATGCAAAGCCCAAACAGACTCAAATGTAGACATAAGTCATACCAGACTAGAATGCTCTGGATTCCTTCATTATGTCATTTTTGACTAAATATATTTTAGCAAATCTGAGTTCCTTTAACATTGTCTTAGTTCAGATCCGTATCTACCTGTAAATTATCTGTCTCTGATTCCTGATGGATTCAGTTGACTTCAAGTTATTTAAACCTCACATTTTAAGTGATGTTAAATAAAATGTTGGCCCCTGCTTATCTTGGTGTTTTTGACTGTGAGGGTGTGTAAATGCTCAGCTGAGGCTTCTATCTGGATTTGTGCTGAAGTTTCTCAGAAGGAATAGAAGGAAGGTTCTAGCTTAAGATGTATTTGGAATAGGGGAGAGAAGGCAGGGAGAGAGACTGAAAGCAGCTGCAGCTAATAATTTTCCTTCAGAAGTGCTTAATTTTGGTCTGGGAACATGACTTAATCTCATTCTTGATAGCATTGCTCCTGGGAATTCAAAACTTGATGAGAAAGGCATTATCCATAGCTCTGTGGGCCAGAAAGAGGAAAATCTCAGACTCCATCAAAAGGCAATTCTGACATTGTAAAGGAAAGTGCTACAACAAAAGCAAACTTTGAGGATTAAATTTATATAATTATGGAGTGTAACAATGCAGAACACAGTAATTTCTTTAGCTGCTGACTGTATTGTCTGAGTCTTTGTCATACCAAAGTCCTTTTTCTTTTGCACCTAGCAAAGAACCATTCATGGCAGACAGAGAACAAATTGGTGCTTTCACAATCTTAAAACTTGTGAACTCATTATATGAAGAAAGTTCTTACTAGAACATGGAAAATTGCTATGTGTGAGTGAGCTATATAGTACTTTTCATTATATAAGTTAGGATTGAATGTTATAACTTTTCATTGTATAAGTTAATATTGAATGTTAATTTTGGCTGATGTGTAATGATTGAAATTGTTGAAAGCAAAAGCAGCTCTTCAGTTCTGAAGTGTTTATCTTTGGGTGTCATTATGTCAAAGCTGAGAGTGCCCATCATAAGGATTTCACAAATGGTCACTGTCTCTTGGTAACTGAGCATACCATTAATTGTTTCAATGTAATGGCTCACAATGCCTTAAATATGTAGTGGAAAAAGTACACAGTTGTGTTTCCTCTACCTGGAAAAAAACATTTTCCATTAAGTGGGTTTTCTTTTGGTTTTTCTTTTTGTTGGATGACAGAAGGGTTTAATATACTCCAAAGTTTTAATCCTTTCACAGAACAGCACAAGCAGAATGACTTCAGAAAAAATGTGGTAACTTCATAAGGAAATTTTAGTTGTGGGTCAAGTTTATCACTTTGAGGTTGAGCTCTTGAGTGGCTCCTAGGTTTTTAGAGTGTGAGTAATTGTGCTTTTCATATTTATTTACAATGAAAATGGCACCAGAATCAACAGAACTTTATTGAGTCAGATTTGGATTTTTTTTTCTGGTCAGTGCCCATCAAGGTGCAGGCAAACTGTTGGCCCCTGCTTATCTTGGTGTTTTTGACTGTGAGGGTGTGTAAATGCTCAGCTGAGGCTTCTATCTGGATTTGTGCTGAAGTTTCTCAGAAGGAATAGAAGGAAGGTTCTAGCTTAAGATGTATTTGGAATAGGGGAGAGAAGGCAGGGAGAGAGACTGAAAGCAGCTGCAGCTAATAATTTTCCTTCAGAAGTGCTTAATTTTGGTCTGGGAACATGACTTAATCTCATTCTTGATAGCATTGCTCCTGGGAATTCAAAACTTGATGAGAAAGGCATTATCCATAGCTCTGTGGGCCAGAAAGAGGAAAATCTCAGACTCCATCAAAAGGCAATTCTGACATTGTAAAGGAAAGTGCTACAACAAAAGCAAACTTTGAGGATTAAATTTATATAATTATGGAGTGTAACAATGCAGAACACAGTAATTTCTTTAGCTGCTGACTGTATTGTCTGAGTCTTTGTCATACCAAAGTCCTTTTTCTTTTGCACCTAGCAAAGAACCATTCATGGCAGACAGAGAACAAATTGGTGCTTTCACAATCTTAAAACTTGTGAACTCATTATATGAAGAAAGTTCTTACTAGAACATGGAAAATTGCTATGTGTGAGTGAGCTATATAGTACTTTTCATTATATAAGTTAGGATTGAATGTTATAACTTTTCATTGTATAAGTTAATATTGAATGTTAATTTTGGCTGATGTGTAGTGATTGAAATTGTTGAAAGCAAAAGCAGCTCTTCAGTTCTGAAGTGTTTATCTTTGGGTGTCATTATGTCAAAGCTGAGAGTGCCCATCATAAGGATTTCACAAATGGTCACTGTCTCTTGGTAACTGAGCATACCATTAATTGTTTCAATGTAATGGCTCACAATGCCTTAAATATGTAGTGGAAAAAGTACACAGTTGTGTTTCCTCTACCTGGAAAAAAACATTTTCCATTAAGTGGGTTTTCTTTTGGTTTTTCTTTTTGTTGGATGACAGAAGGGTTTAATATACTCCAAAGTTTTAATCCTTTCACAGAACAGCACAAGCAGAATGACTTCAGAAAAAATGTGGTAACTTCATAAGGAAATTTTAGTTGTGGGTCAAGTTTATCACCTTGAGGTTGAGCTCTTGAGTGGCTCCTAGGTTTTTAGACTGTGAGTAATTGTACTTTTCGTCTTTATTTACAATGGAAAGGGCACCAGAATCAACAGCAACTTTATTGAATCAGATTTGGGTTTTTTTTCTGGTCAGTGCCCATCAAAGTTCAGGCAAACGCTCTCTGAACTAAGCTACTGATTTGTGATGTGTTCTAGTTTACCTTGTATTAGCTAGGAATTCTTAAACCTTATTTTCTTTCTTCAGAGAAATAAAAAATAAAATTGACACTAGTTAGTGTAATTTTCTCCAGTGTTTGAGTTTGTACCATTTCATACCACAGGAAAAGAAATGAAAACTTTTCCTGGAAGGTGGGCACACAAGGATTTTCAGTATCCAGCCTTATTTTGCATCTTAATGAGGGGTGGAGTACTTCCATGCAAGTGATTTTTGTAGACTAATTAGCTGCATTTTATCTTCCTGGTAAAAAACCAGCTTGGTGTCACAATGATGGCATCCATGAACCTCCCATGTGAATAATAGGCATCATTTTAAAAAGTCAAAAAACACACTCATCTCTCAGCATGAAGCAAGCAAACAAGCTCCTAATCACAGAAGGGGCTAAAGAGTAATAAAAATCTGACATTGTGTTGTTGGCTGTCTGCATTATTTTTGACTCAGACATGCTGTAATGATCTTTCACACTTTGTTTTCAAGCTATAACAGTTTAATTTTTATAATCCTTGCCCCTGTTCTTATCTTCTAGCCAATACTGTGATTTCAGTTAATAGTTCAGTCTTTTTTTTTTTTTTGCTCACATGCCCTCTCACAATGTCTAAAGATAATTGTGCATATTCACAGTGAAAAAAAATCTTTATTGACTACAAAGAAGAGTGTTTTGTCTAAATAGCAAGCTTCAATCCAGGCTTTGAACTGAAGTTAGTGTGAAGTTACCATTGACTGCTGAAACTTGTAATCTTCCCTTAGAAGTCGTTTTGTGAAAGAGCTGATACAGGGCTAGAAGCACCCCAGTCCTATTTATTACTATGTGCTCCCTTCCAGCTGTTTTTTCAGTCCTACAACTTTACTCATTTTCACAACTGCCTGAAGAGCCCGTGTGCCCACTCAGATGCTTGAATTTGGCTCAGCCTGATGTGACCTTTGTGCATTATTCTGTGTTTTGCATAGGATTCTTTGTTTCTTCACTCTTAAAAGTCTGGAAACCCTTTATATGCCTTCAGACCTCTTCTGTTGTTTACCTCACAAGTCTACATTTCAGGCCTGAGTAGCAATTTGAATCACAGAATCATAGAATGGCTTGGGCTGGAAGGGACTTTAAAGATCATCTAGTTCCAGCCCCCAGCCATGGGGTAGCAATTAATCTGTAAGGTTTTCTCTGCCAAATATTTTGTATGGGAAGTGACCTTAAGGAGAACTTCTCCTTACTGCTTGTTCCTTTTGAATTTTGTCCTCAGCATTTTTCAAAATATTAGTGACCTGATAACTGAGAGGTAGCAGGAATTACTAATTTTATTTTGTAACAGTTTTGAGCACTTTGTGTTATAGTCCATTTGTCTGTTACAAACATAACTACATGATCCCTTTGTCTTGGTCCTTTACCATTGCTGATTTTTTTTGTTAGGTGAAGAGAAACTAACACTTTTAAAATTTCAAAGGTTTATTAAACCATAACAAAACTACAACAAAAGACTGAAAAAGGAAAAATTACAACACTGGGAGACTCTGTGACCAGCAACCATGTGCTTGTGCATTTTATGCTCTCCTTTTCATACCCTTGGCCTCTCCCAAAATCTTATTAGTCAACTCCTTTTCTGCCATCCATTGGTGGAGATTACAAGAGGTCTATGAGGAGCACATATACAACTAACATAACTATACATCTATGAAACTTCTCTTAACATACAGATAATATTCATCTCTTAATTGTGAGACCCAGCCACTGCAATACTCATTTATAACAAGCTTCTATTAAGAAACAGCTCCTTCAGTGAGGAGCTTGTATTTTTTTTTCAAAGAGATGTAGGGAAGTGTGGAGATAGGTTAGTGATAAACTAAGGAATCCCCCAGTATTCAAATGTCAACCTCAGCTGTGAGCAATTGCCTTCAGCGGCTCATCTTTGTTTTTGTGGTTGTTGGCCTTCCTTCTGTGCATTTTTCCTCTGTCTGCCAACTGCTTTTCCCACTTTTACCCACTGCCCTCACTTGGTCTCTCTTTTCCCTGATGAAGTCCTGTTCTTCCTCCCGAGCTGGATCTCCTGGGAGGGAGATGCTAAAGAGAAAACTTCCTTGCTTACAGTCTTGCTAATGAGTGGCATTTTAGCTGATAGGAGGGACAGCAGGGGGAATGAATCACTGTCAATGCAGATGAAAAGAGTCTGGCAAGGCTGGGAGAGCTGCCTGGTGCCTGTACCCCTCTCGTGGTTTGCATCTCAGTTTTGCTTCTGCTCCAGCCCACGATGGGAGCTGGAAGAGCCCACAATGGCTTTGTGGAGAAAATAAGTCCATGCATGATGCACATAGGGCTGTTGGGAGTTTTGTGGGACTGGGGCTGTTCTTTTTGTGTTTTATGGATGGCAGGACTGAAACAGAAACAAGTGCCAGCAGGTAGTTTTGTTTCCCAAATAGTCCAAGTGTGAAATGTCTGAACTCCATTTATCATTTCACCTGAGTCTCTATGGAGACTGACCTGCTCATATTTGCCCATTTTGATTTCTTTTTTTTCTTTGTTTGTTTTCCTTGACTAAATGTTGCCTGCTGGAACAAACATTGGTCAATCTGAATTTCTAAGCAAGCAAAAATGATAGATTGCTTTATTTGTTCAAGAAAGTATTTTGTAGGAATGTTTTAATTGTAATTAATAAGAGGAGGGGGGAGGAGAGCTATAATTTGTTGCAGACATCCTTTGTAAACAAAAATTGCACTGATGCCAACCATGAAGGCAATGTATGTGAAAAACAACTTTGTAATTTTGGAGGACAGCAATTATGTGCTTTATTTTTACATACAGGTATACTGGAAGCCCATCTTTTTAGTTTCAGAGGATGTTTGTTTTCCAAGGCTGCAAGCTCTAAATCCTGAGATGAGCTTACCTCAAGTTTACTCCATCATTAACTGGGTA